>NC_084819.1:20888459-21068459 GCF_963583255.1 Pyrus communis
AAAAAAATTGAAAAGAGGAGGATCCGTATGAAATTAGCGACTTTATTTCAATACAATTGCTAGGTAGCTAGCGATCATACTTCTATATGATCCCTAGCTCACTAGCAACTCCTTTCATGGACGATAGGAATAAAAGTACCGATCATAACATTTTTACCCCTCCTTTTTTCTTTTTCTTTTTCAATTGAATTTCTTTTCATGAAACTATTTTTTATTGATTTTTAAAGTTGAAAATATGAGAATATCTTTAAATTTAGGTTTTAAATAGTTAATTTCAATTGTTTAAATATTAATTATAATAGATTTAGCATGGGAAAATATATTTTGAAGAACATAAATATGATTAGTTTGTAGTTATTGTAAGAGAAACAAAAAAAAAGAAAAAAATTTGAAAAAGGGAGATCGGTATGAAAGTAGCGACTGTATTTCAGTACAATTGCTAGTTACCTAGCTGTTGTACTTCCATATGATCGCTAGATAACTAGCAACTTTCTTCAAGGACAATAGGAATAAAAGTACCGATCGTAACATTTTTACCCCTCCTTTTTTCTTTTTCTTTTTCTTTTTCCATTGAATATCTTTTCATGAAATTATTTTTTATTGATTTTTAAAGTTGAAAATAAGAGAATATCTTTAAATTTAGGTTTTAAATCGTTAATTTCAACTGTTTAAATATCAATTATATAGATTTAGCATGGGAAAATATATTTTGAGGAACATGAATATGATAGTTTGTAGTTATGGTAAGAGAAATAAAAAAAAATTGAAAAGAGGAGGATCGGTCAGACATTAGCGACTTTATCCGGTCATAATTGCTAGTTAGTTAGCGATCATACTTCTATATGATCGCTAGCTTACTAGCAACTCTCTTCAAGAACGATAGGAATAAAAGTACCGATCATAACATTTTTACCCCTCCTTTTTTCTTTTTCTTTTTCCATTGAATTTCTTTTCATGAAACTATTTTTTATTGATTTTTAAAGTTGAAAATATCAGAATATCTTTAAATTTTGGTTTTAAATAGTTAATTTCAATTGTTTAAATATTAATTATAATAGATTTAGCATGGGAAAATATATTTTGAAGAACATAAATATGATTAGTTTGTAGTTATTGTAAGAGAAACAAAAAAAAAGAAAAAAATTTGAAAAAGGGAGATCGGTATGAAAGTAGCGACTGTATTTCAGTACAATTGCTAGTTACCTAGCTGTTGTACTTCCATATGATCGCTAGATAACTAGCAACTTTCTTCAAGGACAATAGGAATAAAAGTACCGATCGTAACATTTTTACCCCTCCTTTTTTCTTTTTCTTTTTCTTTTTCCATTGAATATCTTTTCATGAAATTATTTTTTATTGATTTTTAAAGTTGAAAATAAGAGAATATCTTTAAATTTAGGTTTTAAATCGTTAATTTCAACTGTTTAAATATCAATTATATAGATTTAGCATGGGAAAATATATTTTGAGGAACATGAATATGATAGTTTGTAGTTATGGTAAGAGAAATAAAAAAAAATTGAAAAGAGGAGGATCGGTCAGACATTAGCGACTTTATCCGGTCATAATTGCTAGTTAGTTAGCGATCATACTTCTATATGATCGCTAGCTTACTAGCAACTCTCTTCAAGAACGATAGGAATAAAAGTACCGATCATAACATTTTTACCCCTCCTTTTTTCTTTTTCTTTTTCCATTGAATTTCTTTTTATGAAACTATTTTTTATTGATTTTTAAAGTTGAAAATATGAGAATATCTTTAAATTTAGGTTTTAAATAGTTAATTTCAATTGTTTAAATATTAATTATAATAGATTTAGCATGGGAAAATATATTTTGAAGAACATAAATATGATTAGTTTGTAGTTATTGTAAGAGAAACAAAAAAAAAGAAAAAAATTTGAAAAGAGGGGGATCGGTATGAAATTAGCGACTGTATTTCAGTACAATTGCTAGTTACCTAGCGGTTGTACTTCCATATGATCGCTAGATAACTAGCAACTTTCTTCAAGGACAATAGGAATAAAAGTACCGATCGTAACATTTTTACCCCTCCTTTTTTCTTTTTCTTTTTCTTTTTCCATTGAATATCTTTTCATGAAATTATTTTTTATTGATTTTTAAAGTTGAAAATAAGAGAATATCTTTAAATTTAGGTTTTAAATCGTTAATTTCAACTGTTTAAATATCAATTATATAGATTTAGCATGGGAAAATATATTTTGAGGAACATGAATATGATAGTTTGTAGTTATGGTAAGAGAAATAAAAAAAAATTGAAAAGAGGAGGATCGGTCAGACATTAGCGACTTTATCCGGTCATAATTGCTAGTTAGTTAGCGATCATACTTCTATATGATCGCTAGCTTACTAGCAACTCTCTTCAAGAACTATATGAATAAAAGTACCGATCATAACATTTTTACCCCTCCTTTTTTCTTTTTCTTTTTCCATTGAATTTCTTTTCATGAAACTATTCTTTATTGATTTTTAAAGTTGAAAATATGAGAATATCTTTAAATTTAGGTTTTAAATAGTTAATTTCAATTGTTTAAATATTAATTATAATAGATTTAGCATGGGAAAATATATTTTGAAGAACATAAATATGATTTGTTTGTAGTTATTGTAAGAGAAACAAAAAAAAAGAAAAAAATTTGAAAAGAGGGGGATCGGTATGAAATTAGCGACTGTATTTCAGTACAATTGCTAGTTACCTAGCGGTTGTACTTCCATATGATCGCTAGATAACTAGCAACTTTCTTCAAGGACAATAGGAATAAAAGTACCGATCGTAACATTTTTACCCCTCCTTTTTTCTTTTTCTTTTTCTTTTTCCATTGAATATCTTTTCATGAAATTATTTTTTATTGATTTTTAAAGTTGAAAATAAGATAATATCTTTAAATTTAGGTTTTAAATCGTTAATTTCAACTGTTTAAATATCAATTATATAGATTTAGCATGGGAAAATATATTTTGAGGAACATGAATATGATAGTTTGTAGTTATGGTAAGAGAAATAAAAAAAAATTGAAAAGAGGAGGATCGGTCAGACATTAGCGACTTTATCCGGTCATAATTGCTAGTTAGTTAGCGATCATACTTCCATATGATCGCTAGCTTACTAGCAACTCTCTTCAAGAACGATAGGAATAAAAGTACCGATCATAACATTTTTACCCCTCCTTTTTTCTTTTTCTTTTTCCATTGAATTTCTTTTCATGAAACTATTTTTTATTGATTTTTAAAGTTGAAAATATGAGAATATCTTTAAATTTAGGTTTTAAATAGTTAATTTCAATTGTTTAAATATTAATTATAATAGATTTAGCATGGGAAAATATATTTTGAAGAACATAAATATGATTAGTTTGTAGTTATTGTAAGAGAAACAAAAAAAAAGAAAAAAATTTGAAAAGAGGGGGATCGGTATGAAATTAGCGACTGTATTTCAGTACAATTACTAGTTACCTAGCGGTTGTACTTCCATATGATCGCTAGATAACTAGCAACTTTCTTCAAGGACAATAGGAATAAAAGTACCGATCGTAACATTTTTACCCCTCCTTTTTTCTTTTTCTTTTTCTTTTTCCATTGAATATCTTTTCATGAAATTATTTTTTATTGATTTTTAAAGTTGAAAATAAGATAATATCTTTAAATTTAGGTTTTAAATCGTTAATTTCAACTGTTGAAATATCAATTATATAGATTTAGCATGGGAAAATATATTTTGAGGAACATGAATATGATAGTTTGTAGTTATGGTAAGAGAAATAAAAAAAAATTGAAAAGAGGAGGATCGGTCAGACATTAGCGACCTTATCCGGTCATAATTGCTAGTTAGTTAGCGATCATACTTCTATATGATCGCTAGCTTACTAGCAACTCTCTTCAAGAACTATATGAATAAAAGTACCGATCATAACATTTTTACCCCTCCTTTTTTCTTTTTCTTTTTCCATTGAATTTCTTTTCATGAAACTATTTTTTATTGATTTTTAAAGTTGAAAATATGAGAATATCTTTAAATTTAGGTTTTAAATAGTTAATTTCAATTGTTTAAATATTAATTATAATAGATTTAGCATGGGAAAATATATTTTGAAGAACATAAATATGATTAGTTTGTAGTTATTGTAAGAGAAACAAAAAAAAAGAAAAAAATTTGAAAAGAGGGGGATCGGTATGAAATTAGCGACTGTATTTCAGTACAATTGCTAGTTACCTAGCGGTTGTACTTCCATATGATCGCTAGATAACTAGCAACTTTCTTCAAGGACAATAGGAATAAAAGTACCGATCGTAACATTTTTACCCCTCCTTTTTTCTTTTTCTTTTTCTTTTTCCATTGAATACCTTTTCATGAAATTATTTTTTATTGATTTTTAAAGTTGAAAATAAGATAATATCTTTAAATTTAGGTTTTAAATCGTTAATTTCAACTGTTTAAATATCAATTATATAGATTTAGCATGGGAAAATATATTTTGAGGAACATGAATATGATAGTTTGTAGTTATGGTAAGAGAAATAAAAAAAAATTGAAAAGAGGAGGATCGGTCAGACATTAGCGACTTTATCCGGTCATAATTGCTAGTTAGTTAGCGATCATACTTCCATATGATCGCTAGCTTACTAGCAACTCTCTTCAAGAACGATAGGAATAAAAGTACCGATCATAACATTTTTACCCCTCCTTTTTTCTTTTTCTTTTTCCATTGAATTTCTTTTTATGAAACTATTTTTTATTGATTTTTAAAGTTGAAAATATGAGAATATCTTTAAATTTAGGTTTTAAATAGTTAATTTCAATTGTTTAAATATTAATTATATTAGATTTAGCATGGGAAAATATATTTTGAAGAACATAAATATGATTAGTTTGTAGTTATTGTAAGAGAAACAAAAAAAAAAAGAAAAAAATTTGAAAAGAGGGGGATCGGTATGAAATTAGCGACTGTATTTCAGTACAATTGCTAGTTACTTAGCGATTGTGCTTTCATATGATCGCTAGGCAACTAGCAATTTTCTTAATGGACAATATGAATAAAAGTACCGATCGTAACATTTTTACCCCTCATTTTTTTCTTTTTCTTTTTCTTTTTCCATTGAATATCTTTTCATGAAATTATTTTTTATTGATTTTTAAAGTTGAAAATAAGAGAATATCTTTAAATTTAGGTTTTAAATCGTTAATTTCAACTGTTTAAATATCAATTATATAGATTTAGCATGGGAAAATATATTTTGAGGAACATGAATATGATAGTTTGTAGTTATGGTAAGAGAAATAAAAAAAAATTGAAAAGAGGAGGATCGGTCAGACATTAGCGACTTTATCAGATCATAATTGCTAGTTAGTTAGCGATCATACTTCTATATGATCGCTAGCTTACTAGCAACTCTCTTCAAGAACGATAGGAATAAAAGTACCGATCATAACATTTTTACCCCTCCTTTTTTCTTTTTCTTTTTCCATTGAATTTCTTTTCATGAAACTATTTTTTATTGATTTTTAAAGTTGAAAATATGAGAATATCTTTAAATTTAGGTTTTAAATAGTTAATTTCAATTGTTTAAATATTAATTATAATAGATTTAGCATGGGAAAATATATTTTGAAGAACATAAATATGATTAGTTTGTAGTTATTGTAAGAGAAACAAAAAAAAAAGAAAAAAATTTGAAAAGAGGGGGATCGGTATGAAATTAGCGACTGTATTTCAGTACAATTGCTAGTTACCTAGCGCTTGTGCTTTCATATGATCGCTAGGTAACTAGCAATTTTCTTCATGGACAATAGGAATAAAAGTACCGATCGTAACATTTTTACCCCTCCTTTTTTCTTTTTCTTTTTGTTTTTCCATTGAATATCTTTTCATGAAATTATTTTTTATTGATTTTTAAAGTTGAAAATAAGAGAATATCTTTAAATTTAGGTTTTAAATCGTTAATTTCAACTGTTTAAATATCAATTATATAGATTTAGCATGGGAAAATATATTTTGAGGAACATGAATATGATAGTTTGTAGTTATGGTAAGAGAAATAAAAAAAAATTGAAAAGAGGAGGATCGGTCAGACATTAGCGACTTTATCAGATCATAATTGCTAGTTAGTTAGCGATCATACTTCTATATGATCGCTAGCTTACTAGCAACTCTCTTCAAGAACGATAGGAATAAAAGTACCGATCATAACATTTTTACCCCTCCTTTTTTCTTTTTCTTTTTCCATTGAATTTCTTTTCATGAAACTATTTTTTATTGATTTTTAAAGTTGAAAATATGAGAATATCTTTAAATTTAGGTTTTAAATAGTTAATTTCAATTGTTTAAATATTAATTATAATAGATTTAGCATGGGAAAATATATTTTGAAGAACATAAATATGATTAGTTTGTAGTTATTGTAAGAGAAACAAAAAAAAAAGAAAAAAATTTGAAAAGAGGGGGATCGGTATGAAATTAGCGACTGTATTTCAGTACAATTGCTAGTTACCTAGCGGTTGTACTTCCATATGATCGCTAGATAACTAGCAACTTTCTTCAAGGACAATAGGAATAAAAGTACCGATCGTAACATTTTTACCCCTCCTTTTTTCTTTTTCTTTTTCTTTTTCCATTGAATATCTTTTCATGAAATTATTTTTTATTGATTTTTAAAGTTGAAAATAAGAGAATATCTTTAAATTTAGGTTTTAAATCGTTAATTTCAACTGTTTAAATATCAATTATATAGATTTAGCATGGGAAAATATATTTTGAGGAACATGAATATGATAGTTTGTAGTTATGGTAAGAGAAATAAAAAAAAATTGAAAAGAGGAGGATCGGTCAGACATTAGCGACTTTATCCGGTCATAATTGCTAGTTAGTTAGCGATCATACTTCTATATGATCGCTAGCTTACTAGCAACTCTCTTCAAGAACTATATGAATAAAAGTACCGATCATAACATTTTTACCCCTCCTTTTTTCTTTTTCTTTTTCCATTGAATTTCTTTTCATGAAACTATTCTTTATTGATTTTTAAAGTTGAAAATATGAGAATATCTTTAAATTTAGGTTTTAAATAGTTAATTTCAATTGTTTAAATATTAATTATAATAGATTTAGCATGGGAAAATATATTTTGAAGAACATAAATATGATTTGTTTGTAGTTATTGTAAGAGAAACAAAAAAAAAGAAAAAAATTTGAAAAGAGGGGGATCGGTATGAAATTAGCGACTGTATTTCAGTACAATTGCTAGTTACCTAGCGGTTGTACTTCCATATGATCGCTAGATAACTAGCAACTTTCTTCAAGGACAATAGGAATAAAAGTACCGATCGTAACATTTTTACCCCTCCTTTTTTCTTTTTCTTTTTCTTTTTCCATTGAATATCTTTTCATGAAATTATTTTTTATTGATTTTTAAAGTTGAAAATAAGATAATATCTTTAAATTTAGGTTTTAAATCGTTAATTTCAACTGTTTAAATATCAATTATATAGATTTAGCATGGGAAAATATATTTTGAGGAACATGAATATGATAGTTTGTAGTTATGGTAAGAGAAATAAAAAAAAATTGAAAAGAGGAGGATCGGTCAGACATTAGCGACTTTATCCGGTCATAATTGCTAGTTAGTTAGCGATCATACTTCCATATGATCGCTAGCTTACTAGCAACTCTCTTCAAGAACGATAGGAATAAAAGTACCGATCATAACATTTTTACCCCTCCTTTTTTCTTTTTCTTTTTCCATTGAATTTCTTTTCATGAAACTATTTTTTATTGATTTTTAAAGTTGAAAATATGAGAATATCTTTAAATTTAGGTTTTAAATAGTTAATTTCAATTGTTTAAATATTAATTATAATAGATTTAGCATGGGAAAATATATTTTGAAGAACATAAATATGATTAGTTTGTAGTTATTGTAAGAGAAACAAAAAAAAAGAAAAAAATTTGAAAAGAGGGGGATCGGTATGAAATTAGCGACTGTATTTCAGTACAATTACTAGTTACCTAGCGGTTGTACTTCCATATGATCGCTAGATAACTAGCAACTTTCTTCAAGGACAATAGGAATAAAAGTACCGATCGTAACATTTTTACCCCTCCTTTTTTCTTTTTCTTTTTCTTTTTCCATTGAATATCTTTTCATGAAATTATTTTTTATTGATTTTTAAAGTTGAAAATAAGATAATATCTTTAAATTTAGGTTTTAAATCGTTAATTTCAACTGTTGAAATATCAATTATATAGATTTAGCATGGGAAAATATATTTTGAGGAACATGAATATGATAGTTTGTAGTTATGGTAAGAGAAATAAAAAAAAATTGAAAAGAGGAGGATCGGTCAGACATTAGCGACCTTATCCGGTCATAATTGCTAGTTAGTTAGCGATCATACTTCTATATGATCGCTAGCTTACTAGCAACTCTCTTCAAGAACTATATGAATAAAAGTACCGATCATAACATTTTTACCCCTCCTTTTTTCTTTTTCTTTTTCCATTGAATTTCTTTTCATGAAACTATTTTTTATTGATTTTTAAAGTTGAAAATATGAGAATATCTTTAAATTTAGGTTTTAAATAGTTAATTTCAATTGTTTAAATATTAATTATAATAGATTTAGCATGGGAAAATATATTTTGAAGAACATAAATATGATTAGTTTGTAGTTATTGTAAGAGAAACAAAAAAAAAGAAAAAAATTTGAAAAGAGGGGGATCGGTATGAAATTAGCGACTGTATTTCAGTACAATTGCTAGTTACCTAGCGGTTGTACTTCCATATGATCGCTAGATAACTAGCAACTTTCTTCAAGGACAATAGGAATAAAAGTACCGATCGTAACATTTTTACCCCTCCTTTTTTCTTTTTCTTTTTCTTTTTCCATTGAATACCTTTTCATGAAATTATTTTTTATTGATTTTTAAAGTTGAAAATAAGATAATATCTTTAAATTTAGGTTTTAAATCGTTAATTTCAACTGTTTAAATATCAATTATATAGATTTAGCATGGGAAAATATATTTTGAGGAACATGAATATGATAGTTTGTAGTTATGGTAAGAGAAATAAAAAAAAATTGAAAAGAGGAGGATCGGTCAGACATTAGCGACTTTATCCGGTCATAATTGCTAGTTAGTTAGCGATCATACTTCCATATGATCGCTAGCTTACTAGCAACTCTCTTCAAGAACGATAGGAATAAAAGTACCGATCATAACATTTTTACCCCTCCTTTTTTCTTTTTCTTTTTCCATTGAATTTCTTTTTATGAAACTATTTTTTATTGATTTTTAAAGTTGAAAATATGAGAATATCTTTAAATTTAGGTTTTAAATAGTTAATTTCAATTGTTTAAATATTAATTATATTAGATTTAGCATGGGAAAATATATTTTGAAGAACATAAATATGATTAGTTTGTAGTTATTGTAAGAGAAACAAAAAAAAAAAGAAAAAAATTTGAAAAGAGGGGGATCGGTATGAAATTAGCGACTGTATTTCAGTACAATTGCTAGTTACTTAGCGATTGTGCTTTCATATGATCGCTAGGCAACTAGCAATTTTCTTAATGGACAATATGAATAAAAGTACCGATCGTAACATTTTTACCCCTCATTTTTTTCTTTTTCTTTTTCTTTTTCCATTGAATATCTTTTCATGAAATTATTTTTTATTGATTTTTAAAGTTGAAAATAAGAGAATATCTTTAAATTTAGGTTTTAAATCGTTAATTTCAACTGTTTAAATATCAATTATATAGATTTAGCATGGGAAAATATATTTTGAGGAACATGAATATGATAGTTTGTAGTTATGGTAAGAGAAATAAAAAAAAATTGAAAAGAGGAGGATCGGTCAGACATTAGCGACTTTATCAGATCATAATTGCTAGTTAGTTAGCGATCATACTTCTATATGATCGCTAGCTTACTAGCAACTCTCTTCAAGAACGATAGGAATAAAAGTACCGATCATAACATTTTTACCCCTCCTTTTTTCTTTTTCTTTTTCCATTGAATTTCTTTTCATGAAACTATTTTTTATTGATTTTTAAAGTTGAAAATATGAGAATATCTTTAAATTTAGGTTTTAAATAGTTAATTTCAATTGTTTAAATATTAATTATAATAGATTTAGCATGGGAAAATATATTTTGAAGAACATAAATATGATTAGTTTGTAGTTATTGTAAGAGAAACAAAAAAAAAAGAAAAAAATTTGAAAAGAGGGGGATCGGTATGAAATTAGCGACTGTATTTCAGTACAATTGCTAGTTACCTAGCGCTTGTGCTTTCATATGATCGCTAGGTAACTAGCAATTTTCTTCATGGACAATAGGAATAAAAGTACCGATCGTAACATTTTTACCCCTCCTTTTTTCTTTTTCTTTTTGTTTTTCCATTGAATATCTTTTCATGAAATTATTTTTTATTGATTTTTAAAGTTGAAAATAAGAGAATATCTTTAAATTTAGGTTTTAAATCGTTAATTTCAACTGTTTAAATATCAATTATATAGATTTAGCATGGGAAAATATATTTTGAGGAACATGAATATGATAGTTTGTAGTTATGGTAAGAGAAATAAAAAAAAATTGAAAAGAGGAGGATCGGTCAGACATTAGCGACTTTATCAGATCATAATTGCTAGTTAGTTAGCGATCATACTTCTATATGATCGCTAGCTTACTAGCAACTCTCTTCAAGAACGATAGGAATAAAAGTACCGATCATAACATTTTTACCCCTCCTTTTTTCTTTTTCTTTTTCCATTGAATTTCTTTTCATGAAACTATTTTTTATTGATTTTTAAAGTTGAAAATATGAGAATATCTTTAAATTTAGGTTTTAAATAGTTAATTTCAATTGTTTAAATATTAATTATAATAGATTTAGCATGGGAAAATATATTTTGAAGAACATAAATATGATTAGTTTGTAGTTATTGTAAGAGAAACAAAAAAAAAAGAAAAAAATTTGAAAAGAGGGGGATCGGTATGAAATTAGCGACTGTATTTCAGTACAATTGCTAGTTACCTAGCGGTTGTACTTCCATATGATCGCTAGATAACTAGCAACTTTCTTCAAGGACAATAGGAATAAAAGTACCGATCGTAACATTTTTACCCCTCCTTTTTTCTTTTTCTTTTTCTTTTTCCATTGAATATCTTTTCATGAAATTATTTTTTATTGATTTTTAAAGTTGAAAATAAGAGAATATCTTTAAATTTAGGTTTTAAATCGTTAATTTCAACTGTTTAAATATCAATTATATAGATTTAGCATGGGAAAATATATTTTGAGGAACATGAATATGATAGTTTGTAGTTATGGTAAGAGAAATAAAAAAAAATTGAAAAGAGGAGGATCCGTATGAAATTAGCGACTTTATTTCAATACAACTGCTAGGTAGCTAGCGATCATACTTCTATATGATCACTAGCTCACTAGCAACTCCTTTCAAGGACGATAGGAATAAAAGTACCGATCATAACATTTTTACCCCTCCTTTTTTCTTTTTCTTTTTCCATTGAATTTCTTTTCATGAAACTATTTTTTATTGATTTTTAAAGTTGAAAATATGAGAATATCTTTAAATTTAGGTTTTAAATAGTTAATTTCAATTGTTTAAATATTAATTATAATAGATTTAGCATGGGAAAATATATTTTGAAGAACATAAATATGATTAGTTTGTAGTTATTGTAAGAGAAACAAACAAAAAAGAAAAAAATTTGAAAAGAGGGGGATCGGTATGAAATTAGCGACTGTATTTCAGTACAATTGCTAGTTACCTAGCGGTTGTACTTCCATATGATCGCTAGATAACTAGCAACTTTCTTCAAGGACAATAGGAATAAAAGTACCGATCGTAACATTTTTACCCCTCCTTTTTTCTTTTTCTTTTTCTTTTTCCATTGAATATCTTTTCATGAAATTATCTTTTATTGATTTTTAAAGTTGAAAATAAGAGAATATCTTTAAATTTAGGTTTTAAATCGTTAATTTCAACTGTTTAAATATCAATTATATAGATTTAGCATGGGAAAATATATTTTGAGGAACATGAATATGATAGTTTGTAGTTATGGTAAGAGAAATAAAAAAAAATTGAAAAGAGGAGGATCCGTATGAAATTAGCGACTTTATTTCAATACAATTGCTAGGTAGCTAGCGATCATACTTCTATATGATCACTAGCTCACTAGCAACTCCTTTCAAGGACGATAGGAATAAAAGTACCGATCTTAACATTTTTAGCCCTCCTTTTTTCTTTTTCTTTTTCCATTGAATTTCTTTTCATGAAACTATTTTTTATTGATTTTTAAAGTTGAAAATATGAGAATATCTTTAAATTTAGGTTTTAAATAGTTAATTTCAATTGTTTAAATATTAATTATAATAGATTTAGCATGGGAAAATATATTTTGAAGAACATAAATATGATTAGTTTGTAGTTATTGTAAGAGAAACAAAAAGAAAGAAAAAAATTTGAAAAGAGGGGGATCGGTATGAAATTAGCGACTGTATTTCAGTACAATTGCTAGTTACCTAGCGGTTGTACTTCCATATGATCGCTAGATAACTAGCAACTTTCTTCAAGGACAATAGGAATAAAAGTACCGATCGTAACATTTTTACCCCTCCTTTTTTCTTTTTCTTTTTCTTTTTCCATTGAATATCTTTTCATGAAATTATTTTTTATTGATTTTTAAAGTTGAAAATAAGAGAATATCTTTAAATTTAGGTTTTAAATCGTTAATTTCAACTATTTAAATATCAATTATATAGATTTAGCATGGGAAAATATATTTTGAGGAACATGAATATGATAGTTTGTAGTTATGGTAAGAGAAATAAAAAAAAATTGAAAAGAGGAGGATCCGTATGAAATTAGCGACTTTATTTCAATACAATTGCTAGGTAGCTAGCGATCATACTTCTATATGATCCCTAGCTCACTAGCAACTCCTTTCATGGACGATAGGAATAAAAGTACCGATCATAACATTTTTACCCCTCCTTTTTTCTTTTTCTTTTTCAATTGAATTTCTTTTCATGAAACTATTTTTTATTGATTTTTAAAGTTGAAAATATGAGAATATCTTTAAATTTAGGTTTTAAATAGTTAATTTCAATTGTTTAAATATTAATTATAATAGATTTAGCATGGGAAAATATATTTTGAAGAACATAAATATGATTAGTTTGTAGTTATTGTAAGAGAAACAAAAAAAAAGAAAAAAATTTGAAAAAGGGAGATCGGTATGAAAGTAGCGACTGTATTTCAGTACAATTGCTAGTTACCTAGCTGTTGTACTTCCATATGATCGCTAGATAACTAGCAACTTTCTTCAAGGACAATAGGAATAAAAGTACCGATCGTAACATTTTTACCCCTCCTTTTTTCTTTTTCTTTTTCTTTTTCCATTGAATATCTTTTCATGAAATTATTTTTTATTGATTTTTAAAGTTGAAAATAAGAGAATATCTTTAAATTTAGGTTTTAAATCGTTAATTTCAACTGTTTAAATATCAATTATATAGATTTAGCATGGGAAAATATATTTTGAGGAACATGAATATGATAGTTTGTAGTTATGGTAAGAGAAATAAAAAAAAATTGAAAAGAGGAGGATCGGTCAGACATTAGCGACTTTATCCGGTCATAATTGCTAGTTAGTTAGCGATCATACTTCTATATGATCGCTAGCTTACTAGCAACTCTCTTCAAGAACGATAGGAATAAAAGTACCGATCATAACATTTTTACCCCTCCTTTTTTCTTTTTCTTTTTCCATTGAATTTCTTTTCATGAAACTATTTTTTATTGATTTTTAAAGTTGAAAATATCAGAATATCTTTAAATTTTGGTTTTAAATAGTTAATTTCAATTGTTTAAATATTAATTATAATAGATTTAGCATGGGAAAATATATTTTGAAGAACATAAATATGATTAGTTTGTAGTTATTGTAAGAGAAACAAAAAAAAAGAAAAAAATTTGAAAAAGGGAGATCGGTATGAAAGTAGCGACTGTATTTCAGTACAATTGCTAGTTACCTAGCTGTTGTACTTCCATATGATCGCTAGATAACTAGCAACTTTCTTCAAGGACAATAGGAATAAAAGTACCGATCGTAACATTTTTACCCCTCCTTTTTTCTTTTTCTTTTTCTTTTTCCATTGAATATCTTTTCATGAAATTATTTTTTATTGATTTTTAAAGTTGAAAATAAGAGAATATCTTTAAATTTAGGTTTTAAATCGTTAATTTCAACTGTTTAAATATCAATTATATAGATTTAGCATGGGAAAATATATTTTGAGGAACATGAATATGATAGTTTGTAGTTATGGTAAGAGAAATAAAAAAAAATTGAAAAGAGGAGGATCGGTCAGACATTAGCGACTTTATCCGGTCATAATTGCTAGTTAGTTAGCGATCATACTTCTATATGATCGCTAGCTTACTAGCAACTCTCTTCAAGAACGATAGGAATAAAAGTACCGATCATAACATTTTTACCCCTCCTTTTTTCTTTTTCTTTTTCCATTGAATTTCTTTTTATGAAACTATTTTTTATTGATTTTTAAAGTTGAAAATATGAGAATATCTTTAAATTTAGGTTTTAAATAGTTAATTTCAATTGTTTAAATATTAATTATAATAGATTTAGCATGGGAAAATATATTTTGAAGAACATAAATATGATTAGTTTGTAGTTATTGTAAGAGAAACAAAAAAAAAGAAAAAAATTTGAAAAGAGGGGGATCGGTATGAAATTAGCGACTGTATTTCAGTACAATTGCTAGTTACCTAGCGGTTGTACTTCCATATGATCGCTAGATAACTAGCAACTTTCTTCAAGGACAATAGGAATAAAAGTACCGATCGTAACATTTTTACCCCTCCTTTTTTCTTTTTCTTTTTCTTTTTCCATTGAATATCTTTTCATGAAATTATTTTTTATTGATTTTTAAAGTTGAAAATAAGAGAATATCTTTAAATTTAGGTTTTAAATCGTTAATTTCAACTGTTTAAATATCAATTATATAGATTTAGCATGGGAAAATATATTTTGAGGAACATGAATATGATAGTTTGTAGTTATGGTAAGAGAAATAAAAAAAAATTGAAAAGAGGAGGATCGGTCAGACATTAGCGACTTTATCCGGTCATAATTGCTAGTTAGTTAGCGATCATACTTCTATATGATCGCTAGCTTACTAGCAACTCTCTTCAAG
Source organism: Pyrus communis (assembly GCF_963583255.1). Taxonomy (NCBI): domain Eukaryota; kingdom Viridiplantae; phylum Streptophyta; class Magnoliopsida; order Rosales; family Rosaceae; genus Pyrus; species Pyrus communis. Next base: position 20,903,726 of record NC_084819.1, read on the forward strand.
AACTATATGAATAAAAGTACCGATCATAACATTTTTACCCCTCCTTTTTTCTTTTTCTTTTTCCATTGAATTTCTTTTCATGAAACTATTCTTTATTGATTTTTAAAGTTGAAAATATGAGAATATCTTTAAATTTAGGTTTTAAATAGTTAATTTCAATTGTTTAAATATTAATTATAATAGATTTAGCATGGGAAAATATATTTTGAAGAACATAAATATGATTTGTTTGTAGTTATTGTAAGAGAAACAAAAAAAAAGAAAAAAATTTGAAAAGAGGGGGATCGGTATGAAATTAGCGACTGTATTTCAGTACAATTGCTAGTTACCTAGCGGTTGTACTTCCATATGATCGCTAGATAACTAGCAACTTTCTTCAAGGACAATAGGAATAAAAGTACCGATCGTAACATTTTTACCCCTCCTTTTTTCTTTTTCTTTTTCTTTTTCCATTGAATATCTTTTCATGAAATTATTTTTTATTGATTTTTAAAGTTGAAAATAAGATAATATCTTTAAATTTAGGTTTTAAATCGTTAATTTCAACTGTTTAAATATCAATTATATAGATTTAGCATGGGAAAATATATTTTGAGGAACATGAATATGATAGTTTGTAGTTATGGTAAGAGAAATAAAAAAAAATTGAAAAGAGGAGGATCGGTCAGACATTAGCGACTTTATCCGGTCATAATTGCTAGTTAGTTAGCGATCATACTTCCATATGATCGCTAGCTTACTAGCAACTCTCTTCAAGAACGATAGGAATAAAAGTACCGATCATAACATTTTTACCCCTCCTTTTTTCTTTTTCTTTTTCCATTGAATTTCTTTTCATGAAACTATTTTTTATTGATTTTTAAAGTTGAAAATATGAGAATATCTTTAAATTTAGGTTTTAAATAGTTAATTTCAATTGTTTAAATATTAATTATAATAGATTTAGCATGGGAAAATATATTTTGAAGAACATAAATATGATTAGTTTGTAGTTATTGTAAGAGAAACAAAAAAAAAGAAAAAAATTTGAAAAGAGGGGGATCGGTATGAAATTAGCGACTGTATTTCAGTACAATTACTAGTTACCTAGCGGTTGTACTTCCATATGATCGCTAGATAACTAGCAACTTTCTTCAAGGACAATAGGAATAAAAGTACCGATCGTAACATTTTTACCCCTCCTTTTTTCTTTTTCTTTTTCTTTTTCCATTGAATATCTTTTCATGAAATTATTTTTTATTGATTTTTAAAGTTGAAAATAAGATAATATCTTTAAATTTAGGTTTTAAATCGTTAATTTCAACTGTTGAAATATCAATTATATAGATTTAGCATGGGAAAATATATTTTGAGGAACATGAATATGATAGTTTGTAGTTATGGTAAGAGAAATAAAAAAAAATTGAAAAGAGGAGGATCGGTCAGACATTAGCGACCTTATCCGGTCATAATTGCTAGTTAGTTAGCGATCATACTTCTATATGATCGCTAGCTTACTAGCAACTCTCTTCAAGAACTATATGAATAAAAGTACCGATCATAACATTTTTACCCCTCCTTTTTTCTTTTTCTTTTTCCATTGAATTTCTTTTCATGAAACTATTTTTTATTGATTTTTAAAGTTGAAAATATGAGAATATCTTTAAATTTAGGTTTTAAATAGTTAATTTCAATTGTTTAAATATTAATTATAATAGATTTAGCATGGGAAAATATATTTTGAAGAACATAAATATGATTAGTTTGTAGTTATTGTAAGAGAAACAAAAAAAAAGAAAAAAATTTGAAAAGAGGGGGATCGGTATGAAATTAGCGACTGTATTTCAGTACAATTGCTAGTTACCTAGCGGTTGTACTTCCATATGATCGCTAGATAACTAGCAACTTTCTTCAAGGACAATAGGAATAAAAGTACCGATCGTAACATTTTTACCCCTCCTTTTTTCTTTTTCTTTTTCTTTTTCCATTGAATACCTTTTCATGAAATTATTTTTTATTGATTTTTAAAGTTGAAAATAAGATAATATCTTTAAATTTAGGTTTTAAATCGTTAATTTCAACTGTTTAAATATCAATTATATAGATTTAGCATGGGAAAATATATTTTGAGGAACATGAATATGATAGTTTGTAGTTATGGTAAGAGAAATAAAAAAAAATTGAAAAGAGGAGGATCGGTCAGACATTAGCGACTTTATCCGGTCATAATTGCTAGTTAGTTAGCGATCATACTTCCATATGATCGCTAGCTTACTAGCAACTCTCTTCAAGAACGATAGGAATAAAAGTACCGATCATAACATTTTTACCCCTCCTTTTTTCTTTTTCTTTTTCCATTGAATTTCTTTTTATGAAACTATTTTTTATTGATTTTTAAAGTTGAAAATATGAGAATATCTTTAAATTTAGGTTTTAAATAGTTAATTTCAATTGTTTAAATATTAATTATATTAGATTTAGCATGGGAAAATATATTTTGAAGAACATAAATATGATTAGTTTGTAGTTATTGTAAGAGAAACAAAAAAAAAAAGAAAAAAATTTGAAAAGAGGGGGATCGGTATGAAATTAGCGACTGTATTTCAGTACAATTGCTAGTTACTTAGCGATTGTGCTTTCATATGATCGCTAGGCAACTAGCAATTTTCTTAATGGACAATATGAATAAAAGTACCGATCGTAACATTTTTACCCCTCATTTTTTTCTTTTTCTTTTTCTTTTTCCATTGAATATCTTTTCATGAAATTATTTTTTATTGATTTTTAAAGTTGAAAATAAGAGAATATCTTTAAATTTAGGTTTTAAATCGTTAATTTCAACTGTTTAAATATCAATTATATAGATTTAGCATGGGAAAATATATTTTGAGGAACATGAATATGATAGTTTGTAGTTATGGTAAGAGAAATAAAAAAAAATTGAAAAGAGGAGGATCGGTCAGACATTAGCGACTTTATCAGATCATAATTGCTAGTTAGTTAGCGATCATACTTCTATATGATCGCTAGCTTACTAGCAACTCTCTTCAAGAACGATAGGAATAAAAGTACCGATCATAACATTTTTACCCCTCCTTTTTTCTTTTTCTTTTTCCATTGAATTTCTTTTCATGAAACTATTTTTTATTGATTTTTAAAGTTGAAAATATGAGAATATCTTTAAATTTAGGTTTTAAATAGTTAATTTCAATTGTTTAAATATTAATTATAATAGATTTAGCATGGGAAAATATATTTTGAAGAACATAAATATGATTAGTTTGTAGTTATTGTAAGAGAAACAAAAAAAAAAGAAAAAAATTTGAAAAGAGGGGGATCGGTATGAAATTAGCGACTGTATTTCAGTACAATTGCTAGTTACCTAGCGCTTGTGCTTTCATATGATCGCTAGGTAACTAGCAATTTTCTTCATGGACAATAGGAATAAAAGTACCGATCGTAACATTTTTACCCCTCCTTTTTTCTTTTTCTTTTTGTTTTTCCATTGAATATCTTTTCATGAAATTATTTTTTATTGATTTTTAAAGTTGAAAATAAGAGAATATCTTTAAATTTAGGTTTTAAATCGTTAATTTCAACTGTTTAAATATCAATTATATAGATTTAGCATGGGAAAATATATTTTGAGGAACATGAATATGATAGTTTGTAGTTATGGTAAGAGAAATAAAAAAAAATTGAAAAGAGGAGGATCGGTCAGACATTAGCGACTTTATCAGATCATAATTGCTAGTTAGTTAGCGATCATACTTCTATATGATCGCTAGCTTACTAGCAACTCTCTTCAAGAACGATAGGAATAAAAGTACCGATCATAACATTTTTACCCCTCCTTTTTTCTTTTTCTTTTTCCATTGAATTTCTTTTCATGAAACTATTTTTTATTGATTTTTAAAGTTGAAAATATGAGAATATCTTTAAATTTAGGTTTTAAATAGTTAATTTCAATTGTTTAAATATTAATTATAATAGATTTAGCATGGGAAAATATATTTTGAAGAACATAAATATGATTAGTTTGTAGTTATTGTAAGAGAAACAAAAAAAAAAGAAAAAAATTTGAAAAGAGGGAGATCGGTATGAAATTAGCGACTGTATTTCAGTACAATTGCTAGTTACCTAGCGATTGTGCTTTCATATGATCGCTAGGTAACTAGCAATTTTCTTCATGGACAATAGGAATAAAAGTACCGATCGTAACATTTTTACCCCTCCTTTTTTCTTTTTCTTTTTCTTTTTCCATTGAATATCTTTTTATGAAATTATTTTTTATTGATTTTTAAAGTTGAAAATAAGAGAATATCTTTAAATTTAGGTTTTAAATCGTTAATTTCAACTGTTTAAATATCAATTATATAGATTTAGCATGGGAAAATATATTTTGAGGAACATGAATATGATAGTTTGTAGTTATGGTAAGAGAAATAAAAAATAATTGAAAAGAGGAGGATCGGTCAGACATTAGCGACTTTATCAGATCATAATTGCTAGTTAGTTAGCGATCATACTTCTATATGATCGCTAGCTTACTAGCAACTCTCTTCAAGAACGATAGGAATAAAAGTACCGATCATAACATTTTTACCCCTCCTTTTTTCTTTTTCTTTTTCCATTGAATTTCTTTTCATGAAACTATTTTTTATTGATTTTTAAAGTTGAAAATATGAGAATATCTTTAAATTTAGGTTTTAAATAGTTAATTTCAATTGTTTAAATATTAATTATAATAGATTTAGCATGGGAAAATATATTTTGAAGAACATAAATATGATTAGTTTGTAGTTTTTGTAAGAGAAACAAAAAAAAAAAAAAAATTGAAAAGAGGGGGATCGGTATGAAATTAGCGACTGTATTTCAGTATAATTGCTAGTTACCTAGCGATTGTACTTTCATATGATCGCTAGGTAACTAGCAATTTTCTTCATGTACAATAAGAATAAAAGTACCGATCGTAACATTTTTACCCCTCCTTTTTTCTTTTTCTTTTTCTTTTTCCATTGAATATATTTTCATGAAATTATTTTTTATTGATTTTTAAAGTTGAAAATAAGATAATATCTTTAAATTTAGGTTTTAAATCGTTAATTTCAACTGTTTAAATATCAATTATATAGATTTAGCATGGGAAAATATATTTTGAGGAACATGAATATGATAGTTTGTAGTTATGGTAAGAGAAATAAAAAAAAATTGAAAAGAGGAGGATCGGTCAGACATTAGCGACTTTATCCGGTCATAATTGCTAGTTAGTTAGCGATCATACTTCTATATGATCGCTAGCTTACTAGCAACTCTCTTCAAGAACGATAGGAATAAAAGTACCGATCATAACATTTTTACCCCTCCTTTTTTCTTTTTCTTTTTCCATTGAATTTCTTTTCATGAAACTATTTTTTATTGATTTTAAAGTTGAAAATATGAGAATATCTTTAAATTTAGGTTTTAAATAGTTAATTTCAATTGTTTAAATATTAATTATAATAGATTTAGCATGGGAAAATATATTTTGAAGAACATAAATATGATTAGTTTGTAGTTATTGTAAGAGAAACAAAAAAAAAAGAAAAAAATTTGAAAAGAGGGGGATCGGTATGAAATTAGCGACTGTATTTCAGTACAATTGCTAGTTACCTAGCGATTGTGCTTTCATATGATCGCTAGGTAACTAGCAATTTTCTTCATGGACAATAGGAATAAAAGTACCGATCGTAACATTTTTACCCCTCCATTTTTCATTTTCTTTTTCTTTTTCCATTGAATATCTTTTCATGAAATTATTAGTTATGGTAAGAGAAATAAAAAAATAAAAAAAAATTTGAAAAGAAGGGGATCGGTTGGAAATTAGCGACTTTATTCAGTATAATTGCTAATTACTTAGCGATTGTACTTGCATATGATCGCTAGATAACTAGCAACTTTCTTCAAGGACATAAAAGTACCGATCGTAACATTTTTACCCCTCCTTTTTTCTTTTTCTTTTTCTTTTTCCATTGAATTTCTTTTCATGAAATTATTTTTTATTGAATTTTAAAGTTGAAAATATGAGAATATCTTTAAATTTAGGTTTTAAATAGTTAATTTCAATTGTTTAAATATTAATTATAATAGTTTTAGCATGGGAAAATATATTTTGAAGAACATAAATATGATTAGTTTGTAGTTATTGTAAGAGAAACAAAAAAAAAGAAAAAAATTTGAAAAAGGGGGATCGGTATGAAATTAGCGACTGTATTCAGGTATAATTGTTAGTTATTTAGCGATTGTACTTCTATAGGATCGCTAGGTAACTAGCAACTTTTTTCAAAGACAATAGGAATAAAAGTACCGATCGTAACATTTTTACCTTTCCGAATTTCTTTTTCTTTTTCCATTGAATTTCTTTTTCTTCTTGCGTAACTTTATTTGGATTCAAACACCTTTTATATTTATATCCTTATTTTCGAATTTTTTGACATGGATTATAAGAAAATTTTCACCAAAAATACATTTTGTAGAATATAAAGATGATAGTTTCGTGTTGTGGTATGGGCAAGACGAAAATTTAACAAAAATAAAACTTAAAATAAATAAAATTAATGGTTTAGACGCAAGGAGACGCAGTTCAAACTCACGCTCAAGCCCAAACTTATGCGGCCCACTAGAAAGCTCAAGGCGCAGTAGAAGCAGTGGAGGCCTATGAGGTTTAGTGTTTAGGGGCATGTGAATAGTAACACCATGAGTTCAAGTGTTTAGTGGCGTGTTAATAATAACACCCTGAATTCAGCATGTCTCATTGCCCAGCGTATTCAAATTTTTTTTCCATCGCCACAACACAGCAGAGAAATGTTTTTTTTTTTCCCTTAAATAGGGGTTACTATGTTACAACTTATGACTTTAGTGCGTATCCTATAATGGTTGATAGTGACTTATAATATGCCTACCCCAGGCAACAATGCATTGTCTGGCCAACTATGGTTGACCCTTAAGATTAAAACGAAATCATACCCCTTATTGATAACAGCCTACAAATGCCCTATTCCGACACCAATGCTTCATGCAGGCAACAACGGTCGATCCATGGAATTAATACTAAACGCACCCTTTATAAATGCCTTATCCCTGGCACCTATGTTTTGTACGACGAACCATGGCTGACACATGAGATTAAAACTAAATCCTACCCCTTATAAATGCCTTACCCCTGACACCTATGTTTTGTAGTACGAAGTGCAAGAGTATAATTATTTGAACCAAGTTGTAATTGTAAACACCCCATATCTCCATACTTTTCTTGGGACCGCCCAAAGGGTAACCCGCCAATTCAGATGATTCAGAAAACCGTTAAAAGCAACGGCCTTGTTTCCCTCCCACAAAAATGCAAAAGCCTAAACCAGCTCAAGCAAATCCACGCCCCCATCCGTACATGCCGTCTACCCGAAAACCTGTACGCCATTGCTCTGCTCCTCTCCGCGGCAGCAACCTCCAAAGATGCTTCCTTTTTATCCTACGCGTGCTCAATTTTCAAGCACCACCATAACCACCGCAACATCTTCATGTACAACACCATGATCAGAGGATGTGTTCAGTCGCACTCGCCGGTTCCCGCCATTTCGTACTATTTAGACATGTTGAATTATGGGTTTGTTCCGAATAACTACACTTTTCCGCCGTTGATTAAAGCATGCACGATTCTCGCACTGAATTTGAAGCTCAGTGGTCGATTAGTTCATGGCCATGTGATTCAGTTCGGGTATGGTGACGACCCTTTTGTTATTAGCTCGCTGATTGAGTTTTATGCCGTAATCTATGATATGGAAACTGCAAAGATGGTGTTTGATAAAAGTCCTAACAGGGATGTGGTAGTGTGGACGGCAATGATTAACGGGTAAGGGAAGACAGGGAATGTTGAGAATGCTCGAGCCTTGTTTGACGAAATGCCAGAGAGAAACACCATATCTTGGAGTGCGATGATGGCTGCGTATTCTCGGGTGAACGACTTCAGGGAGGTGCTTTCTTTATTTAGGCAAATGCAAGAAGCAGGCACAAAGCCTAATGAGTCGGTTCTTGTTAGTGTTCTGACTGCCTCTGCTCATCTCGGTGCGGTCACACAAGGACTATGGGTGCACTCCTATGCTAAAAGGTGCAATCTTGAATTGAACACGAGATTGGCCACTACTCGAAATGCGGATATGTGGAAGCAGCATTACGGGTTTTTGAGGGCATTCTTAACAAATGCTAAAGCGTGGAACGCTATGATCGCTGGAGTTGCAATTAATGGGGATGCATTGAAATCACTTGAACTCTTGAATAAAATGGTTTTAGATAGGATACAACCCACAGAGACCACATTTGTTGCCGTTCTCTCGGCTTGCACACATGCAAAAACGGTTGACCTATTGGCTAGAGCAGGCATGGTGGAGGAAGCTGAGAAATTTATAGAGGACAAGATGGGAGGGCTAGGAAGGGGTGATGCCAACGTGTGGGGAGCATTACTGGCTGCATGTAGAGTTCATGGGAATGTTGAAGTTGGCAACAGAACTTGGAAGAGTTCATGGGAGTAACCGACTGTGGCATTCATGTTCTTTCGTATAATTTGTACAAGGAAGCTGGCTGGGAATTGGAGGCGAAAAGAGTCAGAAATATGATCTATGAAGCGGGAATGAAGAAGAAACCTGGTTCCAGTGTGATAGAGGTAAATGGCACGGGCGAAGAATTCTTTGTTGGTGATCTTTATCATCCACAAGCAGAAGAAATGGTTAATATGCTCAACTTCTTTCGTAAAATGGTGAATTTTGAGGATATTTGAGGAGGTATCCGTTTTATTTTTCATAATTTTATGTAACTCTGTTATTTTATTTTTCATAATTTAATGCAGAGATGAATAAATATATTTTACCGGTTAATTTACAGAAAGCATGAAACATATTAACCTGCAGTTGTTCGATTCTCGAACCTGCTTCCACAAAACTAAACAAGCATGACTCAAAAACACTCATCAATCACATTTATAGAGAAAAGAATATTGTGACGGATCAGTTGGTTAACTGAAGTTATAATATGAATATTGGTGTTCTTGTATTTGATGAACCTCCCGTTTAGATTAGATCAGCTCTCATTGATGATGCTGCTGGAGTCTCTCAGACTCGTTTCGCTGGTGTTTTGTAGTTCTCTTTGGATTATAATCCCCGTTCTTCACATAAAAAATAAAATAAAATAACACTCATCATTATGTAAACTGAATAATACATTACAGTACACCTTCAGCTTTTCAACTAGAAGAATATTGTATTGAACATTACCATATATGATAAGCTGGTAAGATCTACATGGCCGCCGCCTGCCATGCACACAAGGAAGGTGGGACCCATTTAAAAGTGGTCCCTCTTTGTCTTTTGACGTTATTTCCCATTTATTCTTGGGTCCACTTGCAAAATTTTTATTTTCCTTGGAAAGGATTTTTTTTTTCTTTGGAAAGTAATTTTCTTTTCTTTGGAAATTATTTTTTTTCTTAAATCAACGATATTATTTATACTAAAATGAGGGGATGACAAAACCTTAAAATGAGTTAGCAATAATGGTTTAAATACGTCTTTGATGAGAATTGAACCTAAAATCTTTATTTTACAAGTGAAAAGAAATATCACTAGATCGAGTACTAAGGGGCAGAAAGTAATTTTGTTAGTAAACAAAATAAAAAGTAATTTTGCAAAATTAAAATGTGACCTTTTTTTTAATAAATTTATGGTTTATAGCAAAAAGGTAAAAAGATACCACCGCTATAATTAGTGTGTTTATTCAAGAATGTAACGTTGTAAACCTAAAATAGAATTTCTAGAAGATTTAGAGATCAATTGTCATAAACTTTGTATTATTTATAAAGCAAAAAAGACCACCATAATTGGTATAAATAAAGTTACAAGGTTTGGAAACGCAATTCACGTGCACTTGAGCCGTTCGCTCTGTCTTTGGCCCTCTCTCTCTCACCCACTCTGAAAGTTAGTCTTACAACAACCATAGGGTTTTATGTAAATTTGGTCAATTACTCATTGCTCCTTTATCACATGAATTGAGCTTTCCTTCCACATAATATGGATCATTTTTCATGTTCATGTGACTTTTTTTTTAACTAATCGAGGTTCATAAATATGTTTCTGTTGATAAAGGATAAGATTAAACTACAAAAAGGGGGATTTGAAAATGAAATCTAGGGTGTAAGGGCAAAAATTCTTAACCAACTGAGCTACAAGTCACTTGCAGAATGTTCGTGTAACTTGCTTTGAAACCTTTTTTTTTCAATTATTTTATTGAGAGGAGAGTACAAACTACTACAATAATTTAGAAAAATGAGAATTTCGAAGCCGGAACACATGTGTGAAAATTTAGGAGTTATGGTGGAAAAGAAAAAAAAAATTAAGGGAGTATGTTAGCGAGTTTAAATTGAAATTATCTATATATCTTTAGCTTTGAGAACAATCATTGAATCATCATTGCAATCAGGGCAATCAAGATTTAGCCAATTTACTCATTCATGATCTTCTGGACAGGTAGTCAAACATATTTTCAAGAAGATTTAAATTCACGGATCAACGATTCATTACTAATCACATTAATATTGTTTTAACTTGCATTCTACGACCTACTAGCACAAGAGACATGAGGTTTTCTAGCAAAAAAAAAAAAAATAGACATGCGGTTTTATCACCAAATATTATGATGTCATTATACATGCAAGATGAATCGGGGTTACAAAATAATTACTGTGATAGTAAAGCGCTCTTAAGTTCAACAAGTGAAAACATTCGTTATACATTTTAACTTAATCTGTTAAATTTCCAATGTATGATTCTTGTTATCTTCAATGTAAAGGCGACCAACATGGCAAATAGATTCTCATCATGCACTCCAGCTATGATACTTTTTTACACGAGTGCATGATGATTAATTATTAATATTATATTATAACACGTAAGTTGATATCATACTATATTTATATATAATATTGCACATAAATTAGTAAAACCATACGATAGTGTTGAAAAGTAGAAAATAGAAGCGATAACCACTGCGAGTCGCTTGGAGTTTGTTGTGCTTAATTTTCATCTTCTTAATTTTCAAAATGATTTGTTCTATATTAATTAATATTTAGAGTAATTAATTACAATCACAGAGAAAATTAAGTTCCTTGTGAACATAATTATTAGCTGAAGTGCTGAAAGAGAGAGAGGGAGAGAGAGGGAGAGAGAGGGAGAGAGAGAGAGATGGCAGCAGATCAGGGCCAGCAGCAGGCATCCAGTGAGTCCATGGCAACGGTGGCTGAGAAGGCTCCGATCACCGCGGAGAGGAAGGTCCGCAATGATTTGGAGACCAAGCTCCCCAAACCATGTATGTGTATATTATGGTCGTACATTTTGCTTTTTACAATGATATTGATAGATTATTGATGATATATTCACAGTATATGTTCTTTAATATAAAAAATATACGTTCGTTCCATGGCCGAACTATTGGTTTAAGTTTTACCTTTATGTTCTAGAAAATTAGCGATAGTTTCACATGATCACATGCATAATAATGCATGAATCAACTGCTTAATTTTTATTTTTTTTAATTAAATCTTGTTAATTTCAGACATGCCTAGGGCTATGATTGCACCTGATATGGAGAACATCAATGGCACAGCGGGCCATAAGCATTCCAACATGTCTGTGCTTCAACAGCATGCAGCTTTCTTCGACCAAGACAACGATGGCATAATCTACCCTTCTGAAACATTCAGAGGTAAATCAATTTTGAAGTTTTAGGGTTTGCGATTGTCATGTCACGTACAAAAATGGATCGTCTTACTTGAATCTGTTCTTGCAGGATTTCGTGCCCTCGGGTTTAATCCGGTTGCTTCATTCCTTTTCATGGTTCTTGTCCATGCAGCCATGAGTTATGCTACTCTTCCTGTAAGTTTACCAAAGTTTGAACAGACAAGGCGAGATATTCTAATCTAGTCTAATTTATGAGACGGGATTCGAACTTGGGTGCAAGGGTGCACGCAAGCACACTATCCTTACGCACATTTGCGGCAATATTTAACTTTTAACAGCCAACTATCTGCATTATCTGATTTATTTGTCACTAGAACTGCTTAATTTTTGTATTCATTTTCTTCTTCTGCAGACATGGATACCGTCGCCTTTCTTTGCAATTCACATAAAGAACATACACATGGCAAAGCATGGAAGTGACTCAGGGACGTATGACACAGAGGGAAGGTAAGAATACCTGCCCATAAACCTAAGGAAGGGTCTCTCAGATGTGATTGTTCGATTCGAAACGTGTGTTATAGATTATTTGAAGAATTATCTGTTCATGAGATTTGACGTCATTACCTCCTCCAGTAAAATGGGGAAACTACGTGTCACTAGACCGCTAGACCGGATGATCATTACTGTCGGGGTTCTACTATAACTACTGCAAACTTTATATATCTTTGCCTTGCATTGTATGCTGCAGGTACATTCCTGCAAATCTGGAGAACATGTTCAGCAAGTATGCCCGCACCGTGCCTGATAAGCTTTCATTCAAGGAGCTTTGGCACATGACTCAGGCTAACCGTGACGCTTTTGATTTCTTTGGCTGGTCGGTCTCTCTCTCTCTTTCTCTCGAGCACACGCAAAAACATAATGCGGAAGTGCAGTTCATTAATTTTCGTTACTGTTTGCAGGATTGCAAGTAAACTGGAATGGGGAGTTCTGTATGTTCTTGCAAAAGATGAAAACGGTTACTTGGCAAAGGAAGCCGTGAGACGCTGTTTCGATGGAAGCTTGTTCGAGTACTGTTCGAAGTTGCAGAAGGGCGCTGTTGGTAAGATGGGATGATGAGGAGCAAAGCAGAAGATCGAACGGTTCGTTAATGAGCTGCAGATTGTGTTTCGTATTAGTTTTTGAGAGCTTTCTTTTGGTCTGAGCTTCGATAGACTGATAAGTGATGATAGAAAGAGGCTTAAATAATGTGACTTAAAGGAGTTGAGTTGGATGAACAACTCCTAGACTTCTCAATTGTTCCAATTTCCAACTCAGTAAAAGCCTCTGATTTTTCCTACGTTTAAAACTGTTAGCGTTAAAATTCTTTAGTCGCAGCTAAACTGGTCTCATGAGTTCATAGCCAAAGTTGCATTCCGTGCCAATGAAATGAACCAATGAAATGAAGGACGTGGAAGTTTTTTGTGGCGTCATCATATTGCTCTGAGAAGAACTTGTGTAGGGTTTAGGGTTGAGATCAACTCAAACCAGTCTACCACACCTTAATGCAGTAGTTCGATTTGGCAATGCAATCACGCAAAAATCGCGCAACCGAAATAGATCTATGACAGATCAATAAGGGTCGGGAAGAAAAAGGAGAAAGAAATGGACTGAGACACGACAGTGAAAATTTAATATCCCGAAAACCAGCAAACATTTAAACGAAAGAGGATCCATTTCATAATCATAACAGAGTCTACACGATAATGAATTTAACATCCAGAAAACCAGCAAAAACATCCTAAAGACAGAAAAGTGAAGAACTTAAACGATGGCATTGGCAGCACTTGCAATTCTTGGCCACAGATCGGCGCATTCCTTTCCGATAGGTCCGGTGATTGCAGACCCTACAACAATACCAAGAAAATATGAGTTAGTATTCAGTATAATAAGTGCAAGTGAAATGATGAACATTATTACGATGATGGTCCTACAATGTTAAAAGTTAACAACAGTAACGTCAGATGACGCAATTATTTTCCAATCAGCTGAAACTAAGACAACATTACTTGGGACTTCAAGGCTACATAATCAATGAGTTTAATCAATAATGCATGCTCTGTAAAGCTCCGAAACCACACAATAGTTTATTATCGTATTGAAGTTATTAATAGGCGGAGATGTTATAGAATCGCTACGCACCTTTCATTTCTCCCTTCGGATTGACAATGACACCAGCATTATCTGCATCACAAGAACAGTCATGGTCAGAAACCTTGAGAAGCAGAACCATGTTATCATCATAAGAGCAGATCTTAAACTAAAAGCACACCGAGATACTTCAATTTTCAAAATGCGCTAAACTAATACTGCAACGCATAATATTTACAACCTTCTTCCTAAATTCTCCACATTGTCCGAACCAAAAATGGTCAGCTTAATGTCAAATTCATATGAAAATAAAACGCACCGGATGTTAACAAAAAGTAAATAATCAATCAGAGTAACCATCCTAAACAACCATTCAAACTCCAAAATCCCCAATTTCCCACAACTATTCCCCAAACAATATTAACAAAAACAAGGTGATGCAGGAGAACATGGAACTACAAAGTCCAACTACCAAAACAAAAACAAGGTGATCCCGACATCCCGAAAACTTCCACATTTGCTATAAGCATTCGTTTCAATCTGACTCAAAACCAATCAAACACTTTTGCTTCCTCTAAACATGTTAATACCATGACAAAGGAACATAATGCATCCAATAAAAACACAATTAACAACCTTCAAATTACACGAAAACACCGTCCTTTCGGTTTTTTTTCCTCTAAATATATTCATATCAACACAAAGGAACATCATTTATCCAATACAAACACAATTAACTACCTTCAAAGTACATGAAAACCCCGTCCTTTCGGCGCCACGGCTTGCGCTGGCGGACAATGACGGCCGGCAAGACCTTCTTTCGGAGGTCAGGCTTGCCCTTCTTGACAGTAGCCATCACCATGTCACCAACACAAGCAGAAGGAAGGCGATTGAGGCGACCCTTGATTCCCTTCACGGAGATGATGTAAAGGTTCTTGGCACCGGTGTTGTCGGCGCAGTTCACGGTGGCGGCCACCGGCAGACCCAGCGACATCCGGAACTTGTTTCCGGCGGACCCTCCACGCCCTGCAATTTAAACGAATCGAAAATTAAACAAATTAATTAACTTTTAACATCGAACAGAAAAACCCATCAAGTTCTGATTGGTTGCTGAGAAAATTTTGGATCAGAAAGCAGGAAAGTTTGAATCTTTGAAAGACCCAGAAATACTAAAACGAGAGAGAGAGAGACCTCGTTTCGACATAGCTGCACCAGAGAGGCTTCAGATCTCAAGAGTGAGAAGTGTGACAGTGTTTTGGGCGACGGAGGCTAAATATTAGTGAGGTTCTAGGGTTTTTCGTCTACACAAAAATTGAGAGGAAAAATATAGTATAATTATTGAAAATATTAAAATGTATTTTGATAAATCAATAAAATTATAACATAGTACAAGTGAGATTTTTTTTTTTTTTTTTTAATGTGAAAGTATTAAAAAGAAGTGGGTAAAATCAAATAATTAGAAATATTTGAGTACACTTTACATTCAAAACCGAAGTTGTTTCTGCATACTAATTTATACTGGTTCAATTTATAAAAAGAAACATCGGTTGCTAGTTAGAAATTAATATATACTAAAACTCAAACTCGGGTGGTACTGTTCTAGAGCAGTAAAATGGCGAAAATGCCCTCTAAAAAATTCTTTCTCAATGTTTTCTACCAGCTTCTCTACAGTAAAAATTCGGTTGTGCCCTTTGTGTCCACGCGTCCGCCATCGCCTGTTTTCTTCGTGCGTCGAGTGGCTTTGCTCACCGTTTCCCTTTTAGGCTACCCACGTGTCGGTCATCGTCGAAGGCTCTGCTTCCAATTCTTCTCGACATTTCCTTCCGTTTCCACTTCTCTCTCTCACTCCGCAGTCTTCTCTCCTCTCATCTATCACTCTTCCTCTGACTCTCCTTCCCTACTGAAAGAACCATGATCTTTCATGTTCCCCTCTTCTATTCATTCGGGTAATTTTCCAGCACACTTTTCCATTTGCTTCCCACACTAATCTCACCCTGAAACCAACAAATCCCAAAAACCCTCAAGCCATCCAACAAATTGAAAAAACACCATCTTTGCTTAAAATTTTGAATTTTTCTAGGAAATTCTCGCCTATCCCTGAAATTTTCTTGGTGGGTTTCGTTCTCAGGTCCCGTATGTAAAAAGGGTTTTGGCTTTGGTAGCAGATGAAGATCAGTGACAATGATCGGAGTTCGTCGCTGTGTGGGTGATCCCAGTGGCACTGGTTTTCAATTCTGGTGATTTCTATGGTTTTGTGTTGCGTAATATTTGGGGATTTGGTTTGGGTCTGTGGGTAAACAATACTCAGGTTAAATTTGGTTCCCCTTATTTTCCCAAATTTGTTTCACAGCATGATTTTTTTGATCCTTTACTTAATAGTTCTTAAGAAATGTTAGAATCTTTATTTGTTTTGAATTTATTTTTTTATATTTTATTTTCAAGCCTTGAATTTGTTTTTAATTTCTCTGTTAATAAATAAGTTTGAGGATGAAATTTATTCTTTCTTAACATTATTTGACTGCAAATTCTAGGTTCCAACCCCCAGTAACGTAACGTGCTCGATTCCAATTCTTAATTAAGGGGGATGATGCAAAACCCAGAATTTCTTCGTAAGTTGACTTCTGCTTAGACTATACAGGTATATTTATTCTGGGTGCCTAAGGTTTTGAGTTTTGAAGTTTGTGTTTGACTAATTAACCATTGAGATAGCCGTTATATATGACACCACCAAGATTCTCAATTCTTAGTCTTTCATATTTACAATTTGGTTTGTGGTCTTTGGACATCTCTGCTGCTCTACCCATTACCAAGCACAGCTCGACAATCCCCAGCATTAGCAACTATCAGGGTCCTGCAAAAATTACAAAGTATGTAAGACTAAGACATGAAACCTAATTAAGATTCACAACTTCTACATGCAAAGTATTTAGAAAGAAATTCCATACAAACTCAATGCTCATCAGTCAATTTCTTTCTCTCTTTCATAATTTAACTTTTGCTTCTTATTACCTTCGTTTTTTCTTTTCTATCTCGCAGATACTCTTTACTTTGCAGCAATCACTTCTGTCGCAACTGGTCGACAACAGTAACAGTCAACCCAGTAAGAAGTGACATAGATTTTTCTTTGATATGTTTGATAGATATAGCCCGAATTGATATTTCTCCCTTAGCTCCCTGTGAAATCCATGTTGATTATATGGATTAATTATGCAACTTGATTGAAGTTTGATGTAATTTCATATTGTTAAACCCCTTTAAATGGATGAGAAAATATTGTTAAACCCCTCAAACTTTATTTGAGCTCTACTTTCAATTTAATTTCATATCAGTGAGACAATATAATTTTGTTTGAAAGGTTGGAAAAAGCTAATAACTCTTGGCAAAATGTCTTTATGCAGATCACAGACAAGCAAACATTATCAAATCTATGTGTATGAGTTGCAAAGATACATGCGGAAAATAATAGGTGACCTCTTTATTCTATATATTTCTAACGTTTATTTTTTATTTTTCCAATATCCATGCTGAGCAATTTATGTTTCTCTTTCTTTAACATTTTTTTGGCTTCGGTTTTGCTCACTTAATAATTTGATTGACACCTACTTTTTAGAATTAGAATAGAATATGGTTATAATTATCTGCAATTGTGGGGTAGTTGGCAAAACTCAAGACCCTTTTATGCCTGTTTGAAGGAACAAACAGAGGTTGTAAACACCTGCCTTGCTCATACATGTTTTACTCTTTCATTGGCATTTAATTTATTTTCCTGTTTTGGTTTAGGCTTTTGGTTTGGTTTGATTTGTTGTTAACTTTGTTAATCTGGTAAGAATTACATTTTTCTAATGTCTTGGATTTAGGATTTCATTATAATTTCTTCTTTTTCAACATAATGGTTAATCTGGATAAGGAGGTAGTTTGCATTCAGGTGAGGTGGGGCAGACTTTTTTGAGAAAGAACCTCTTGGTGGTGTCCCCTGGAGGACAGAATAGTACTATTTAGTGACCAGGAGCTGAGAGCCCAATTTCATTACAATTTCTTCTTTTTCAACGTATCGAATTAATTGTTTTTCCTTTAAGGGTACCAACAGCAGGCTAGACTCATACCTTTCCATTTTTTTTCTTCCAAATTCCTTTTCTACATTGAATCTTATTTTCAAATTTGTTTTATATTTTTGCTCGAAATTCACAAGTGCAGTGTTTTCTATTTGTTAAAGGCATAATAGTATATCCATTCAGTTTAATTTCATTTTAACTCGGTGGTGGTTTACACAGTTTTCAGCATTTTCCACATAGGTTCTGATTTTAATTGTTTGCTAAAACCTATAGATTGTTAAAACTAATGACAAGCTATTACTATATATTGTTCATATCAAGGATGGAGACATTTTTAGATTACCCTAAAATATAGCTAGGAAACATCTGTTCTTTTTCATTACGGCAGACATTGATGCCCTACAGTGTTGACTTTCTTTAATGCTTCCTCTGGATTCTACAGTTTCTTTTTAAAGTTTATTTGGTTGCTGGGAAAAAAACTCAGAAATGAAGGGCTTTAGAGTTTGATCATTTGTGCCTCAAATTTGGTATTGTTTCTTTCCCCTATATAATTTTGATTGGTAATATAGATTTTCATCATAAATTATTGTATTCTTTTGCAAAGTTGTTCATGTTTTACACCTCTTTTAACTTTAACACCATTTCACCTGAGAACTCAACTTCAATTAGAGAAAGAGGAAGAGGAGCATAGAAGTATGTCCACTACTCCTCTGTTTCATTGGTAATATCTCCAAACCCAATTCTCAGTTTTTAGGTTATTTTCACATCAATTAATTTTGCCTGTAATGTTAAGGCATGCTATTCTAAGGAATTTTTCGCACACAATTTTTATTTTTTATTTTTTCGATCAAATAAATAGATATGGGTCTTCAACAAGTTATTTTTATGTATTATAGTTTATTATTTCACAACTATAATTTTTCAATATTAATGGTAAAGCTTAATTTTGGATTGCATGTCTGAAAGAGGTAGCAGCCATCGAAGTAATTTGAGTTCAAATATGAGTTCATATCTGAGTTCAAATCCTATTTTTGAGCCCTTTGTTTCATCGGTAATCAGGTAAAGCTCAAATATTTCGAACATGTTTAATTTTGGATTAGTCTCTACATCTACACGCGTACAAAGAACAAATATTCACTGTTCCTTTACAATGACGATTCAATGGTTATGAATTAGTGTAATTCATGGATATAATGGATATATGAACGACGACAACAACAACAACAAGGGATATATTGAAATATGCAAGAAATTGTTTCTCTATAACACATTGTGAGGCGAGGAATCTCTTTCTTTTGAGCTGGCCATGTCGGAGTCTATTTTTACTAACTTGGTATGCTATATCACATTCAGAGAACTCTTTTACATGTCCTTTTGTATTGTGTTTGGTAAATATATAATATTTGTTGGAGTATTTTGTATATAGTTGAGTCACATGAAATTCAAGATTCCAGTTGGTATATCATTTGACGCTTACCATCATCTAATCTTTGGCATATATAATCCGTGTGGTTGCTTAACAAAATCTGTTCGAATAATCTCCATTAAATGACTTATGTGTTTGTGACCTTTTACTCAAACTTTATATATTTTCTCCTCTCTAATTTGTGTTTTTTGCTTTGTCAGAAGATTATTTTTGTATAAAATATAAATGTTAGAAACATTCTACCCATTGTTTAGTTTCTTTGACTAATTTTGTAGTGTTAGTTCTGCACCATTTCAGTTTGGCTTTGATTGGATAAATAATAGCATTGTTTATGCTAATTTGCCAATTTCCTCATATTTTAAAGTTATCTTGAAGCCGGATTCTGGGCCCTTTATTCAGCGTTTTGAAGACGTTACAATTTCTAAACCCCCGCAGCATCGCGAGGGCAACCTTTCTAGTATAACTTAAGTCTCATGATTTCGTAATATTCTATTATAATTTTTCTTTTCTTTAGTTCTATGCCCGTTGTCAACCGAAAAAAAAAAAAAGAGTGAACAAGTAAGGGCACGCTAAGTTAACATTTTACAGTATTATACATTATACCAACATTCTTTTAAATATTTATGCATAATCGTTATCTTCTTAAATAACTAATTTTAACTAATTTTATACTCGGATTTATTTATAGATGTGATTTTCGCACATTCTTTTTATTCTTTTATACACTCATGTTTAATTCTGACCGTTGATTTTATTTGACTTATTCAATTTGATGATCATAAATAAAGAGGGATATGTAAGAAGCTAAAAATGACATGTGAAAATCACTTCCCTATATATATTAAGGGGTGATTGATACATTAGTTAGACACTCGTCATTTATGAAATTCTAACCTATGACCTTTCATTATTTTTCAATCAATTAGTTGATATTTTCGACCTAAAAAAAATAGTTGATATTTAAACTTATGAATGATAATTAGTTCCTCTAATTACATTGACCTACAAATCCTTGTAGGGCATCAATTTCCCTTCATTTAGGACGGGAGAACAACACCCTTGTATAAAGACTTTTTCTTACCAAAACTGAAAACATGAGGTCATTTCACAATGTTAAATGGGCACAAATTTTGGAAGATGAAATAAGAGAAACAAAAAAGTAAAAGGAAAATTAATGATAATAACTTGAAAACTTTGAGTTTTAACGATAAGGACAAAATAAATGATAAAGTAAATAGTATCCGAATTGACTTTTTAGTGTAAAAATATGGTTTTTCATTAAAATGAACCTGCAGCTTTTCGTTAAAGTTCCCATAAAAAGTAAGAAACCTAAATAATATCATCCTGTGTATAAAACACAGCTTCTACTACAGCTTCTACAAAAGTTCATCTCCAACATTCTGCTTACATTTTCCTCCTCCAACACAAAATTCTCCAGTTTCGGAGCTCTGAAGGAAGCACTGCCATACTCGAATGATCGGCCGCAGGTTCTCGGTACCAGTGATAGTTATCATCAGCTATCCCAACACAAATCTTTTCCCTGCACATTAAAACAGCGATAATTACCAGCAACGAAGAGGGTTTGAAGTAGATAAACTTAAAAGTTTTCGTAACTGGAGGGCGGAGCATAATCTGCAACATTGACCCTTTTCGTTTCACATTCAAATTCATTCATCTTCTATACTTCTTGTTAGGCATCCCAAACTTGGTTTCACTTCATAGACTATCGAAAATATTGTAATGTGCAAGCAGTGCCATGTAAAAACCGTAAAACCAAGTGACATATCGCTCATCCCTATCTTCGTTGTAGAACATGACATCTACAAACCAAAAACCCTACTTAAAAGTTAAAACTATATCGGATACATAGCTGGATTTTCGCAAAATCTATTTCAGTAGAGCATTTGATGTTTGTGGCGTGTGGACCGCATATAAAAATAAGCTATGAATGCCTTTCTAAGATGTGTAGTATTAGTTTACCTCTGCGTTCTTTCCGTCCATTCTGTTTCTTTCCCCGGCAAGCTACACTACCACAATTACACGAAAATGCCTCTATAGGGTGTCCATGATCATCAAAGTCAATACCATAATCCTGTAAAAGGATTTTCCTCATCATTTTGTGAACACAAACTTATTAATATATGAAAACAGAAACATCGACCATAGAAGATAAATTATAGCAAACATATAACAGTAGGCAAACGTTCACTCACCCACGACAGCTCTTCAAATGCATTCACTTTCCTGGTAGTAAAAAAGGCAAGCTGCAGACTCACAAAGAAGGTAATCAGAGAAGCTCTTTCGCACGGTGTATAATTACAGTGTGTATGTGTGTGTGAGCATTGACATGGAAAGCAACCCAACCCATACGTGATAGTAGTGACGGTCAGGAGTCTCCACTTGAACTGGGATATCAATCAAGTTTGCATCAGAGCATCTGGAATCACGAGAATATTCAAACAAACACAAGTTCAATACAGGCAGACGATTCACAAGCATAGCTATTGATTAAAAACTTCAGATTTAGATGATCTCTGTTGAGTTCAATGAATATGACAATTGTTCTTAATAGTTTATAAGATGCAAGAAGTTCGACTTGTTTTTTTAACTCGGTAGGAATTAATGGTGAACTTTCTGACATCTTATGCTAAGATTCCTCAACTCTAAGTCGTAGCACCGAAATGGCAAGCGTACCAAGGATTAAAAATGCAGGTACATATACAATTTATAAAGACGTGCAAATGGCAAAGGTGACCTGCTTAGTGTAAGACAAAGATAAAGCAATGAACAGTCACCAAAATATACATAAACTAAAATGCACACGAATTGAAGTATTACCTATGATTGATAAATCTGGCAACATTTCCATTTGATGTTGCATCAAGACAAAGGGCATCATCATCCTTCAAAATTCGCTCTGAGCCCCAATCTCCATCTAGCAATACGGGGTAGGTATGTCTCTTAGCTCCACTGCTTTGGTTATTTCTCTCGTATAATTCCGTGTTGGTCAGTATCTCCCCAACATATTCACAGACAAATGTCCCCTTCTGCAAGACCTCTAATGTCCTAACACCCCAGCCTTTCCCTTCAGGAGTCACAAATACCTGAAGCATATCAGAACAAGAAATGCTTACTGATTAGTTAAGAATTAACGATCATTTTCCATGGATGCTTCAAAAGAAACTACAAGATTAAGAATAGCACAAAAATAAAGAAATAAAAGTTATCCTGAAGTATTATGTAACTTCAACCAGTAAATTCCTTAAGAACATACAGACAGTAATAGTTTTGACACCTAACAGTTAAAAAGCGTCTCTTTACTATACTTCTTCGAACTTAGATAGTTAGATGCAATGTGGAGGTAACGAAACTCATATTAGTTTTGGTATGACAGTTCAAAGTCCAAAACGGTAGTTCCTAATGAAAGAAAGTGAAACCAACCTGTAACTTACAAGAAATACCCCTTTGCACTACCCGATTTCCACACGACAAGTCACATCCACATTTTCTCCAGCATTCCTTTATAAACTTCCTGATGTGGTGACCTTTGCATTTTTCAGGGTAGTACTCGTTCTTAGACCTCTCATTTGGACAGTCTTGACAATAAACAAAGTTGTGCACCTCTGGTTCCTTGACACAAGCTGCTAAAAAATCTTCTTTTAGTAGGCCTTGTGGTGTATACACATACTCCCCACCTGTTTCACGAGCACATGCACATGGTATTGCCACTGAAAGACAATCTCCAGAGCAGTCAGTGCAGCAATCTTCATCTGAAATCCGAGCTAGTGAGATATTCACATTGGCATTTTGGTAGATAATATTGTGCGGTATGTAATTGAACTTTGGCAGGCACTCATTTCCAGTTTCATCTACCAATGATATTTTCACTTTCTCCGTAGATTTCGTAATGTCACGGAAAAAATTGACTGGCTTCCTGTCCTCGCAAGTGATGGGACAGCTTGAATCCACACCATTTAAATCAGCCTGTGAACGTTCTGTTCCACATTGTCGATTCTTCGGTCTTGAAACATGGTTATCCCCGCAAGTGAGGTCACGAGCAGTTCTACCCACTTCAGTAGAGGATGATCCAGAGTTACCCCCAGTTGAACCTCGAGACGAATCTGGAAGAGCTAGACAACATAATTATGGGTAGTCAGGATAAGAAAGTAATCATATTTATGGAGGATTGGAATGAGTTGGATAAATCTTGGATAACCCTCAATGTGTGTTGAAGGAAAACATATATGCCAACTTCCAAAATTTGTAAGGTCGAAGATGAATTAGTCATGAAAGAAATTATCGCTCTCAATCCTACTATTTTGGGGGGATTGGGAAGAGAATCATGATAAGTTTCCATAATACCTAATTCAACTCCTATCATTAACATTGACAATTTTGTAAGTAAGCATTTATTTCTTCATTCAACATACATTGAATCTAGTGAGTTATCCAATACAATCCTTGACACAAAACGAGGGCCTAAAGGAACGGATTATGACCATCTTGTAACAGATAACAATAATATCATACAGTGGGAAGAAAAGAAGTACCTGGACGTCTCACCGGTACTGCACGTTCGAAAGAAGATGAAATGGTGTCTGTGCCTTCCTCTGTTTTTGGAATCACCAAGTCTTTCTTGTGATTATCAATTGAAATTTTTCTATCTCCAGAGACCAGATGAGGTGCAATGGGTTTCTTTCCTCTATCATTGGCCACAGTAGCTCTGCCATTGACCAAATGCAGCCTTTTTCCTGGTCTTTCAGACCCATCAAGCTCCATAGCTTCTCTTTTCTCTTCTTTTCCCTATTCCAAAACAGAAAAAGTAAAAGACAAGAACTAGTACAAAGTCCCCTCCAATGCACCGGAAAGTTCCGACTCAAATGTTATATTTCGCTCCAAATGTATCATTTATCCTCCCCAAAACACCGGAATGTTAAAACTGATATATAGCTATTGAGTCAAATCAAACGTTATATTCCGGTTTCAATGTAACTCTCAAGTTTGTGAAGCTCACTCCAACAAGAAAAGATGTTATTCAACAAGAAGGATAAGATTTGAATTGTAACGTCAACCATCTCCATTCCACATACCAAAATTATTTAAACTCAAATTTGAGTTTCTACTCCAATGTTTTCCTTTTATGCACTTTGGTAAGTGTTAAAACCCAAACCCACCACCACTTTTAACCCTAGATGTAAATATATAGGCTAAGCGTTTTGAGTCCATTTGTTCCCAATTTAAACTCTGTCACAAGAGCGTGTGTGTGTGTGTGTGTGTGTGTGTGTGTGTCAATAACTACAAGAACAAATAATAGGTCCTACCTTGTTTTCCTTAGAATCGAAATATGCATCTATAAGAGTCCTGTAGTTGTCTTCTTCTATAAGCTCCCACTTTTTATCATACATTCGCAGCAAATCCTTCAGCACCGGTTTGATCTCTGCATCAGGAATCCCCAAGGCCCTCGTCACACGAAACGCGTTTACAACTTTCGGGTTACCAGACATGGCCAATGCAGAAGTTTGATGAACAAGCAATCTCACAAATCAGAGGCCTCTTGCTGTTTAGGTGCTAGTTCCACAGAACCAAAGTTCCACCTGCAATGCAGAAGTTTATACCAAGCAATCAGTTTAATTTGGCAAATCATCTTCATCAAATCACTAACAAAAACGACTCATAAATTAAAGATTAAGAAATAACACAAAAGGCTTCAAAAAGAAGAGAAATTAATCACTTTTTATACAATATAATTCGAGTTAAACAAGTTTATTATGTCAAAATTAGGTTGTTCACATCCAAAATATCAACCTGACCCACTTTTTAGCTCATTAATGAATCATATCATATTCGTACTTGTATTAAACAACGTTGAACACCTGTACTAACGAGTCATTATATTCGCGCTTCCATCAAGGAACATACAACGTGAACCCGCTAACTCCATATCGGATTCAACACATGCAAAATACAAGTGGTGGACCAAAAAATTGCAAATTACAAGTGAAACCCCACATACCCCACAAAAGTAACATGACCCACAAATACTGGATAGTTTAGTCCCCTACTAACCTACAATCCCATTAATCCATAAACCACTCGTACCGAAAACAATCAATTCTAATATAATATAATGTAATACTGCACGGATTTCAACATCTTTTTTGCTTTTCGGCATCAGTGGTTCTGTTTGGCTGCCGAGAAAATGCGAGAATTCCCAAAGCTTCCTCATTTTTTTTCTCCCACTTACCAAATAGTGATCACAGGCAGTTCAAAATCAGAAAGATCTGTTTGGATGCCGAGAAAATGTAGGAGTAAATAGAAAAACCGAAGCTTTTCCTCTTCCTCCTCAGCCACAAACTTTCCCACCATCCAAACAACAAGTAGAAGCAGAAAAAAAAAATCTGATTACTATAACGCATTGTACGGAATAAACCATCAAATTTCCAGATATAAAAAAATAAAAAAAATAAAGCTGAAAATTCATAGTTTTAGGGTGTGACAGCAAACAAATTTCAGAGAAGGGCTCCACCTGCCGTCATTGTGCAGAGCAAAGAAGGACGGAAGAAAAAAATCGAGTCCGGGGGATCTCCGTCCAGTCCACTCCAGTCTAGCCCCGTCGGAGTGTCTCCTGAGCCGGCGTTCAGGGCTATGATTTAGACCGGTCCTTCTGTTGAAGACGGCTTGAGAGAATATTTTTGCTCACCATTCTCAAGTTGTGGCGATGTTCAATATCTCATTTATCACCGTTAGATAGAGTTAAATTTTGAGATCTGTAGTGAAATTGAATAGACAAATCTCAAAATTCTAAAGGAAAATTAACAAAAAGTTAAAAAAAAAACCTTTAATTT
Source organism: Pyrus communis (assembly GCF_963583255.1). Taxonomy (NCBI): domain Eukaryota; kingdom Viridiplantae; phylum Streptophyta; class Magnoliopsida; order Rosales; family Rosaceae; genus Pyrus; species Pyrus communis. The sequence continues at coordinate 20,929,908 of NC_084819.1, forward strand.
TAATAAAAATAACAAATAAAAATGTAATGAATAGTAAGTAAATAGTAAAAATATAATTTTTTATTAAAAACAGGACTGAAATGTTTCGTTAAAATTTCCAAATTTTAAATATCCAATATTTTTATCTATGGGCATTACAATAACTTAATGAATAAAAATGCACTCCAGCATGATGTGCGCTTTTTGCATGATTAAGGGCCCACCACAACACAGATGTTACTTAGCACTATACTCTGTTACATTATTCTAATTTTTAAACTGAAAATTTTTAAATTCAATTTATATAAATAACGAATTTAATATTAAATTAATAATCTTCATCCAAATCCATTATGAAATATATTATTGTAGAACAACAATAACAACAAAAAAAAAAACGCACTTTAAAATTTGTTTGATAAATTTGGTCAATTGAATCTAGAAAAGTGTGCAAATAGAAGTAAATCATATTAGTAAGTTAGAGGTAGAAAACAAAGTAACGAATGTCGAGGAGCTGAATAAATAGGAAATACTGAATTTAGGTTTAGAAGGAATTTGCAAGATTAAAAGAGAAATTTTTCAATGCATCTGACACATGAGATGGTACATAACGTATTCTATACAAATAGTGAAATATATGTGTTAAAAAATTAATAATTTCAAAAACAAAATTTCTCACCTTTTATATAAAAACACATAATGTATCATTCGTGTTTCCGTCATAATGAGATTAACGAAGTATTTGTGTGGCCCTAAGCAAGTGTAGTGCTTTTTTCGAAAGTCATTAGCAATTATTGGAAAGATGATTTACTTAATCAAGGAGCACAATGCGCGAATTGCAATCAAACTAACATGAAAATTACGTTGGTTATTTAACCAAGATTTTAAGCAAGTTTAACGGAAAATCGAATCTGGCCTGTAGAACAAGTGTAGTTCACTTTAAGGGTTGATTTGATATTGTTGTGCATAGAAAAAAAAAATACTTCTGTTGTGTTGTAAGAATAAGCAGCTGTGAAATAAAGCAGTAGAGTGTTTGATAAATTTTTTTTGTAAAAATGCTTTTGAAAAAAAAAAAAAACTAGTTTTTCAAAGTTGGGTTTTGTAGCTTTATGTTTTTGGCTTTTTTTACCCAAAACTGTGAAAAAAAACTGAAGCTGAATGTTTACCAAACATAAAAAAGCTCTCAGCTTTTTTTTATAACTACTTTTTTCAGAATCACCTCAGTACCAAACTAGGGCTAAGAGGTCTTCCAATAAGTATCCATAATAACCACGAGCGGGTGGCCTAGTAGTAAATGATGGATTGCGACGCTTCCTTAAAATAGAAAATTGGAGGTCTCGGGTTTGAAACCCGCTGCTAGTGTTGAAGCCGAATTTGTGGTCAGGAGGAGGCTGAAATGCCTCTGTAAGTCTTTCTAACGTATAGATGGAATAAATAACCGTGATTTGCTACCAGTTGACCTTTTAAAAAAAAAAGTAATGTTATTCATACCATGTTTTTATATCACATTTCTATACCACATTAGGTAGCATTTGATATGGACAACCGCATCATTTGAAAAATTTGCAAAACCCAAGAAAATGAAGGAGAAAGACTCCTCGTATACCACAATCAACATTTAATTAACTAGTTTTTCATAATTATTAGTTTATTAAATAATTAACTAAATTTAATGTATAGATGGAATAGATAACCGTGGTTTACTACCAGTTGGTCTTTAAAAAAAAAAAGTAATGTTATTTATACCATGTTTTTATATCACATTTCTATACCACATTAGGTAGCATTTGATGTGGACAGCCGCATCATTTGAAAAATTTGCAAAACTCAAGAAAATGAAGGAGAAAGACTCCTCGTATACCACAATCAACATTTAATTAACTAGTTTTTCATAATTATTAGTTTATTAAATAATGAACTAAATTTAAAAATCTGTTTAATGCAAATGATGTGCATGTCCACATCAAATACCATCTAAGGTGGTATGAAAATGTCACATAATGTAATATGAAAATGTGATACAAAAATATAGTATGAATAGCATTAGAAAAAAAAGAAAAAAAAAAACAATAAGTATCTGTAATTACCCAAAAAGCGAGATCTCCACGGTCAAAGTAGTGTAACAGTGCATTACAATCAAATTGACACGAAAACTACAATGATTGGTTAACCTAGAGAAAATAATCTGGCATTTAAATTAACTGTAATGCACTTTTAGAGGACCGCCAATAATTACCCATAAAGTAAGACCTACATGATCAAGTCACAAAATAAAATGAAATGAGAACTACATCGATTGATTCTTCTAATTTTTATACAATTTCACCTTCTATTTAAAAAAGAAAATTCAGTACCCTAGAGTTTAGGATGGCAACGAGGTGGATCAGATTCGGATTTGTCATTCTCATACTTGAACCCAAAACTATAGAATCCTTCTAACGGGTTTTCTCTGCGATTGAATCCGTTGAATAACGAATTTTTCGGGTAATGATTTTCCCCATTATGATATTTACATATGTTTATTTATTTATATTCTTAATTACATAGTGAATTTTAGATAAAAATGAAATTAAATAGACTACTGATACAATGCATATAATTCACATAATAAATAGTGCATTATTAATACAAATGATACAATGTATATAATAAATAATATTAAAAACGAAATTATTAATATTCAAATAATGCATTATTATAATTGATTGAGGATCCTCTCCTGATCCTCTTTATGGGGATTCTGAGGATCCTCATATTGTGTCCTTTCATCGTACATCGTGCGATTAATTTTCGTCAGATACTATTTATGTTTAATTTTAAATAATAAAATTTAAAATAATTTATGAAATCACGATGTACGATAAACGGACACGATGTGAGGATCCTTGTTCAATACAACTCATACAAATTCATATAATTTAAACATTTACATTGTAAAAATATATATATATATATATATTATTGGTAATTGATAAGCACATAATTTATATTATTAATAAAATAATACAAATATTACTCGGACGGACTTCCATATTTAATAATACATGATTATTGATAGTTTGTTTCTCCATATAATAAATGTTTATAATTTTTTATTAAAAATGAAAACGGTTCGGTCTTGGGTAGGGGTTCAGGGTAAATACCCCAATAATCGTGACCGAATTTGAAACCAAAAAAATTACCCCATGTTTCCTATAACCCTAAAGTACTCGAAATTTAATTGCCGCCATCGAACCGTTCGAATGAACTACTTGCAGGATCATATTTGACGAGTTATATTGTCATCCTTAATTGGAGTTAAATCCCAAAGCTTAAGCATGACATTGGTAATGTCAAGCCAATTAACTAGGATAAGTGTCATAGCCCATGTTTGATGTATTTCTAGTAACAAGAGAGGCTCCATTAATCCATAATTTCTAAAAGATGCGACTCTATCGGACCACCATAAACTCAATCTCAATTATATCTTGTCTCGTTCAAACAACCTTTAGGACTCGTTTGGTGGGTTGTATGAGATTGATTCTTAAGAATAAGATTTAATTGACAGAGATTAGTTAGGCATGACTTGCAATATGTGTATATGAAGAGGTTAGATAATCCGCACATTCACTATATTCTCTTATTTGCCTGACCACCATAATGGAGGTGTCTACCCCTTTATACAAGCCTCTCCTTCTTAAGGTCTCATAAAATGCCACTTGTACTAGCTTACTGACAACTTTCCACTTATTCGGCCAAGCCTTCATCAATGAAGATGTTATAGCAATCAGATGGCGCGTCTTTTAAGGTTCAAGTGGCCCAATCGTCGCTCAACCCTCGGTTACTCTGCATGTTGTCGTACGGTTGAGTAGTTGTGTGCTTGGAGATTTATGCAGTAAAGCTGTTAGCTTGTTCACATGTTCACTTATCGGATAGTTTTTCGTTTTAGTCGAACTGAGTAGTCAGGTCGACCCTTTTAGAACCCTTTGGGCCCTGTGATTGTTGGTATTTCCTTGGGCTTATGTCGTTGCATGGGCCTAATAGGCCTAGCGTTAACAAGATTTATAACCCATCATGTTTTAGTCATGTCCATCTTACATTTTGACACAACAAACAATGAACTGGACTCAAGTTTATTTTAATTGGTCACAACCTATCTCAACCAGCCTACCAAATATGCTATTAAGGCCCGTTTGGTTTGTTTGATTGGATTAAACCTTAGGGATAATATTGAATTGGCAGGGATTGGTTAGGTAGGATTTGTAACCTATGTATAAAAGTCTTATCCGCCTCACATTTTAGCACAACAAACAACAAATTGGATTAGAGTTCATTTGAATTGGTTACAACCTATCCTAACTAGCCTACCAAATAGGACCTTATGATTCACTCACCTACCAAATGAGCTCTAATAATTATACTAGATAACATCCTTTAGCTCTCCCCCACCATGTTAGTATGAATAATATCGTTTGTTAAAAAAATTAATATTATACATATTGACATATTTTATTTAATTTTTTAGAAGATACATGTGCGTTGAAATTGAAAAAAAATAGTTACATTGTTGAAATCCCATAAAAATAAACATTTACAATTCAATAGTTGAAATTGAAAACAATCCTATTCAATCTCCCCAATCACAAATGTAAAAGGTTAAAAAAAAAAAAAAATTAAAAAGGAGGACGGTTGTTTGTTTGTTTTTCACATCACACCCTCTAATCCTCTCTAATTCTAAAACGCACCAACAATATTTGTCTCCATCCAAACGACCCATTGTTCTTCCAATTCATCAACCCCAATATAACTACAAATCTTAATTTCATTTTAAAAACGACATCCAATTAAATCAGCGTCGTTTTTATCTCGTCAACCCCCCCCCCCCCCCCAAAAGAAATTTGGAAAAGGTAAAACGGTGGCGTTTTGTAACGTTGACCTACCGTACGTACGAGTCGTCGTCGAAAGTCAAATCGGACGGGCTGAGGTGCACTTTCCCGCTCTTCTTGTTAATCTTCGGTTTGCTGCCGCAAGAGATCGAAATCTCGCAACCCAACGCGAAGCAGGAGAACAATCCTTTGCCGCTGCTGCGGCTCCGCCGCGTCTTCTGACTGCTGGGACGGCGGTGGGACGATTGGAGTGGCTTCTGAATATGGGAACCCTTTGCGTTGTTCTTGGCGCAGTCGTACACCGGCGGCAGCTCCGTCCGCCACCGTTCGATCTTGGTCTTTAACCCTTCCACGCTGTCCTGGTCCGCCCACTCGTCCAGCAACGAGCTCCCAGCATCATCGGGCGACGGCGCGCGGGCTCCGGTGTACGGCAACGGGTAGATTCCCTTGGCGATTGCGGCCGCAACCACGGAGGGCGAAGGACCGACGTCAGAGCAGAGGGACCCGTTCACGTTACCTTTCTTTTGCTCTGTGCTGAGCTCAGATCCGTTCACAATCGAGCTATTGCAGAAGGAGGCTTGAGTTTTGGGCTTGTAGGCGGCGGCATTGCAGGTGGAGTTCGACGGCCTGATTTTTGTGACGCCATCGCAGATGGAGGACGCGGGCCTGGATTTCGAGAATCCGGAATCGCTACCCGTCCGATCGCTCTGAGATCGTTGGAAGATGACGAATTTGTCTTGATCCTTGGAATTGAGGCCGCTGCTCTTCTGGTTACCGGTTTTTCCCTCCATCAGATCCCAGTACCCGACGGCGGAGGAGCTGAGCTCGCTGTAGAGCGGCATGCTCCGCATTGTGCTGTCGAGGAGGCCGAGCCCGATGTTCAGAATCCCCTGCGGGCGGCCGGACGGGCGGCGGAGCTGGATCGCCATGAACCGCATCTTGGACTTGTTCTGCAAATTGTTCACCACGACCGCGGCGGTTCCGATCAGGACGTCTCGGAGCCATGCGGAGGCGTAGATCTCGATCATGATCTTCGACGTGTCGTCGCGGAGGAAGTCGTCGTCAACTCGGAAGACGAACTTCTCGTTCCACGTCGGGTTGGTGTGGCCGGTCTGGTCGAAACGCGTCGTCAGCTTCCGCTTGGGGTTGACCCACGCGACGGCGAACGTCCGCATCGCCTTCGACGCCGGCGTCAGGTCCTGCGCCGAGATCAGGTTGATCTCCAGCAGCTGGAAGGAGGAGCCGAACGGCCGTGGCATGATTTGTAATTAACTCGGAAAACTTAAATACTTAATTTCTTAAATTCTTAATTAATTAATTGCTGCAGCAATCACAGTAATTAAATAAAGTAATTGCTGCAGGCAACTAATTAACAAAAAGAAAATAAGGTAAATTTGTGAATGGAATTGGGTTTGGATTTATGTATTTGTCTCCTGGATTAATTCATATACATACTCGTACGGACCGTAACGATAACCCGACTAACTAACCGATTGACCGTCGCTACAGCCGCCGGAGACGTGCAATCTACTAGGGAAGAGAAGGATGTGCTGCCGTGAGGAATGGTTTGTGGAGATTTGAGGGTTTTTATTGAAGGCTTTTTGCCAGGAAAGTTTGTTACACTTGAATGGTTTTTACAACCGTAATTTTTCTGAACAAATCTAAAATTGTAAAAATTTGGACACATCAAACGGGATAAAAACAAGGTAAATAGTGAAATAAACATAGTAATTATTTATTTATTTTTGCTAAGAATAAAATGTGCATAGTTATATTTACTATTTATCTGTTATTTACTTTTTACTATTTCTCTTCGTTGACCACCTTCAAATTAAAAGGTAAATTAGAAGCTTCCTAAGACCTCACACCGAATAATTCTATTAACTTTGTTAATTTAGTTTACATATATAAACATATAGTTACAAGTGCTTGAAAGTACATAACTATTTGGAAACTGATCAACCACTCTCAACCATGATGGACCAACGACAGTTCGATCATCGCACTAATGCCATTAATTTATAATACGTGTATTTATTTTATTGTAATCCCATCTTGTTATAACATGTATGTTGTTAGTGATTGATGGAAATATTATTTGGGGGTTAGTAAAAGTAGAGCGCGAAGTGTGCAATTTTTTTTGCCGAAATAGCAGGCAAATTAGCATTTTATCGAGATTTGGTAGGCATAATGTCATTTGCCCAAGTCATATTGTACACCTATCAACATATGTCAAGAGCTTCAGAGAGACTATGTCGACTGATGTCAATAGTTTTTGAGAGAGCACGCTAACATATGCTAACCTATGAGCACGCCAACACATGCTAACCTATGCAGTGAGCTTATTGACATATGCCCATAACAATGCATATAAATGCATGAGGCTAGCAGCTACCTAGTCAGTGTCCATAAATGCAATTTGTCGAGCAGTTGAAAGGTAGCTTTTAAGAGCATCTTATACTTCCAAAGGGCAGCACCTAACTCTTTCATAGAGAATTTCTGAGCTTGATAGGGGCAGCTGACCCATGTCACCTTGCCCAAGATGGATCCCCCCATGTACATAGCTTAGTAATACCATACGATTGATGGTATGACCGTTATCCGGTGATTCTTGCCTAAAGAACATTAATATTGTATGAGAGCTTCATACTTCTTGTTTTACATGTTCATATTATACGAGAATTATTATTGACACTTTTAAAGGGTCATTATGCCTTATTTGAACTTTTAATGTGTAATTACTCTCGTATACTTTGATCAAAGCAAGTTATCTTTGTTCATGTAACTTACGCAAACTTTACATGATTAATTCAACAACAAGACACCTAACTATATATGTTTTTCTTTGCTGCTGATTTGAATAACTTGTAACCCTTCTGGTGAAGAAAGTCGCAAGTCTTCACCAAAGTTAGACAGAAGTGGGCCGGAAAAAAACGCTAAATCTCAACTTCCCATATCCCAAAGCACAAAAAGAAAACCAACAGATTGAAAAATGCAATCTCATTGCACAGTCTTCAAACCCTAATTAATGATCTTAAAACCCTAATGGATTCAACCTTTCTCCGTTTTGCATCGCTACTACTTCTACTTTCTCTCGCATCATCTGCAAACCCTAATTCCGACTACAACAGTTTGGTATACAAGAAATGTGCAAATCAAACATTTACAGCTCTCCCAACTAAATCGCAAGTCCCACAACAAACCCTTTCATCTTTTTTTCAACAACTGACATCACACTCCTCCCAATCAAAGTTCCATAAGCACACCGAAGCCAGCGGAGACAACAACGAGGCGGGTATTTCCGGCCTCTTCCAGTGCCGGCAGGACATCAGCAATGAGGAGTGTCACACCTGCGTGAACACCCTTCGTAACTTATCGAACACCTTGTGCAAAGAGTCGGTTTCGGCTCGTGTTCAGCTGCATGGGTGCTACGTGCGCTACGAGCTCGATGGAGTCGACTCAAAGCCCTCCAGCCATAGATTAATGCAGAAGACTTGTGGGAAGGATTTGGCAAATGGGGTGGCGGCAGGGTTTGAGAAAATGAGAGCTGCGGCGTTTGCTGCCTTGGAGAGCGGGGTTGCGGATGGTGGTGGGTTTTGCCAAACGAGTTATGAGGCGGTGCAAGTTATGGCTCAGTGTGTCGGGGGCTTGGGGGGTTGCGTGTGTGGAGAGTGTGTGAGTAGGGCGGTACAAAGTGCTGAAGAAGAATGTGGTGGTGCTGTTTCTGGGCAGATTTATTTGGAGGAGTGCTTCTTGAGCTATAGTTATCATCCAGATGGGATACCTGCAGATGACCACCCAGATGATCGAAGTGAGTTTTTCTTTTCTTTTCTTTTTTGTTTTTTTTTTTTTTGGTTGTCAAACAATAAATTTTGTTAGATTAAATGTTAGAGTAGTCACCGACGGAATTTGAACTCACGCTATCATGCAAGCGTTAAATACCTTTACACTTGCATGATCCAAGTGATAGAATTTGAGAATTATTTTTCATATTTTAATAAGTTTTTAATTGGGTAGTATTTTTCATACTCTCCTAAAGTTTTTCTTTTGTTAATGTTTTTTTATGATTGATATTCAGTCCAAAAACTAGAAAATAATTAAATAAAAAATGTAACGACAAAAAAAAAAAAAAAAAAGGTGCGGAAATCATAATTTTCTTTACTCTATGTTTGGTTAAGGAAAATAAATTTGGAAATTTATAATTCATATGCACCAATTCTCTTGTTTGGATTAATAAATATAGAAATTTTAGAATTTTTGCGTGGAAAAAAAAAAACTTGGAATTTGAGACCTCAAATTCCTAAGTTTAAATTCCATGTAAATATGTGTCGTTTCCTAATTTCTATGATTAAGATTTTAAAAATAACAAGTTTCGTATTCAATTCCTTTGTTCTTCTAAGTTAACCAAACAAGAAAATTCACAAATTATAGAAAATAAAATCTTGTCATTTCAATTTCCGTCATTTTAAAATTTCTTAGTAATCTTAAATTTCTTCATCCATAGTGTTAAGTGATGGGAAATGTTTTATTTTTAAACAGAATAATGCTATTTATACACTCATTTTTAACTTTCGCATACTTTCATTAATTTTTTGTCATTTATCTTATTTAATTCATTCAAACCGACATCTAACAATTAAGAAGGTGTGTAAGAAGTAGGTGTGTAGATAGCATTACCCCTTAGATAATTACGTAAATTGTCATGCATTTCTACCTTTTTCACATGAAATGCACGATTAGCTTGAGATGACGTTACAACGAAACTCTTGATACATATATAATTATAAACTTAATTGTTAATTTAATGTTCCCAATTAATTGTTTTTATTTGCAGAAAACAAAGGTGGAGGAAATGGGGGAAGTGGGAAAAAGGTGGCAATTCTTGTGGGAGGAGCAGCTGCTTTGGCTTTTGCCTTCATTTTTCTCTTGTTCGTCAGGTCTTGGTCAAAGAAAGAAGATGACTGTGACTAAAATTGGTCCAATTGGATCTTCTTTTTCGACCCGATTTCAGACATTTATGATTTGGGCGGGGTTGCTTAAATTGGTCCAATTGGATCTTCTTTTCGACCCGATTTCAGACATTTACCATATTTAGTTTCTTTTTTGAGCTTTTGTTTTGGTTTTTTTCAACAGAAAATATATTGCCATTCACTTGGATGATGGACACATTGTAAAAATATTGCAAACGCTTTTGGTTGGTGCACAAAATAGTGCATGTATGACTTATATATAAATATAACGTTTGTTTTTTTTTTTTTTTAAGATTTATCTCAGTTTACTGCTGTTTTTTGGTTTTTAATATTTGATACACGAATTTTTTTTTTATTCTAAAGTGGTACATAAAATTATAATATTCGAACATTTTCATATATTTGTTAAGGTTATTGTTAAATTTATTGTTAACGGATGATGTGGCATCCACGTCAACAATAACTAGATGGCACGTGAACAATAACTGATGATGATGTGGCACCCACCCTTCCCCCTCCATCTTCGCCTCGACCCACTCCACTTCTCTCTCTCTCTCCCTCCCACATCTCTCTCTGACTCTGGATCCTCATCACCACCACCATTATCTCCACCAAAACCCAATTCTCAATTTTACCCATCTTGTCCAAGAAGAAGAAGAAGAAATCGAACAACAAACCCAGCAGAATCACCACCAAGTTTTCAACTTTCCGTGTTTCCAGCAAGACCCACATAGCAAATTGTTCAGAACCCAAATAGCAACTCGACTTTCCTCCCACCGTCGCTCGACCCGGACGCCATTGCAGACACCATAAAGTCCTTTTTCCCAACGGGTGCTTCCGCAGTCGCAGCTGCAGCTGAGGCTCCGTCGTCGACGATACAGTTTCATCAGTTCTACCCACCTGATTTACTCTCCAGAACCAGCAGCCAGAGCCAAGATCTGCGCCTCTCTCTTTAATCCTTACAAGACCCAATTCTCCTGCACCAGCACCACGCTCAGACCCATCAAAACGAGCAATCCTTTTTCTCCAGATCCCAAAACCCGATCGGGTTTGATGGGTCCTCCGCCGCGTGGGCAGAGCATCACCACAACCAGCAGCAGTGAGAGATGAACAGATTCCAAAGAATGATGGCTTGGAACAGCGGAGGTGGAGATAGCGGTGGTAACGACGGTGGATCATCGTCGTCAGGCGGGTTTGCATTCAACTTGCTGCTACCAACACAGCAGAGTAGTATTGGTTCTTTGCAGCAGCAGCCGTCGTTGTTCGGCCAAAGCCAGTTCTTTTTTCAGAGGGGACCCCTTCAGTCCAGTAACTCACCGTCAATCCGTGCTTGGATGATGTGGGAGGGAGAAAGAGAGAGAAATGGAGTGGGTGGTGTCGAAGACGCTGAAAAGTTTATTTTAATTTTTTAGTTTTTATTGATTTTTTTTTATTATTTTATTTTTTAATATTGCTTAATTATTGTTCATGTGGATGCCATGTCATCCGTTAAAGGTAAATTTAACAGCAACCTTAAAGGATGTATGAAAATGTTCCAAAATTATAACTTTATGTACCACTCTGGGATAAAAAAACTTTATATACTAAATATTGAAAACCAAGAAACTTTAAAGTAGTAAACTTTAAGACTCAAACTTAAAACCTCATTTATTATCAAAAAGAGAATTACTCGTAGATTAGAAGTTTGTTGGTATATGACGGCAATTTGAGAATAAAAGCAATGAAGAATTTACGGTTATTGAATCTTTTTGGATATTGAAAGACTTAACACCACTCATCAATATCTTAGAGCAGTTGAGCGTCATTTTATTAAAAATCGATGTTCCGTTATAAAATAAATTCGTCTGCTCTAATCATTAAAGCAAACAATAAGTACTTAGAATCTTAAACTATGAAAACAATAAAATTCTTGCTTAATAAAGTAAAGGTTGACGTGGATCATCAAGATACGATTTTATTTCAACCTAATTTTGTGTTTAGAAAAAAATTGTGGCTAATCATATTTTATAAGTTTCATAAATTTTTATTTTATCGTAAGTGCGATGTTAATGTGTTTTTTTTAGTTAAAATATATAAAAATCTCAAGGGTAGTGACTTTTAATTTTTCAAAGTTACCAATACAATTACAAATTAATTAAATAATCCTCACTTTAAAAACATCTCCAATGGTTTTGTTAAACTTTTGCACGAATCAACAGTAGACATTAAACACAAAATCGAAAACCCTAGATCTTGAAATTACACAAAATTTGGGGGACCAAAAGAGAAAAACAACTAGCCACCCGCCTTCTTCCAATTTTTTTTTTTCGTTTTTTTTTTTTTTGGGGAAATCAACCATTTCTTTCATCTCCGTTCAATTCGATTCAAACAGATTCAAAAATCAGACACAGTACTACATAGTACACGGGGCATATTCTGCTCTGTACACACAGAAGAGAGAGAGAGAGAGAGGAGAGACCACGAAGGCTCTGCATTTTCTCGTCACCGTAGCTACGTGGGCTTTCTTCCCTTTCCGGTAAGTTGCTTCAGGTTCCTTGCTTCTTCTTCTTCATCATCATCCTCTTCTTCTTCTTGTTTCTGGAAACGGCGCAAAACTTTGATCGTTTGGTTATTTGGGGAAGATAGAAATATGGTGTTTTGGTATGCCCAAATGAAAAGTTTTGGTTTTTATGCAAGTAGGAATGTGGGTTTTACTTTGTTGAATCGAAAATCGTCTCGAAAACTTTGATTCTTTTTAACCAATTATCCCATAAAGGTAATCAATTTAATGAAATAGTAAGGGATGAAGTTTTGGTATGAACTCATATGCCATTTTTGCCTGGACTGTTGGAGATTTATGTGTTTTTCATTTGAGAGTTGGATTAGAATTGCACCGGTTCTCAACTTATGAAATTGGTTATGTGGTGATGTTATCGTTTGGGTTTGTTTTTAATTTCGTTTACCGGAGAGTAGGCCGGTTTTGGGTGAGAGTAACTCAGCATTACGAATTATTAAGTGAGCTGTTTTGGCTTTCCTATGTACTTGTTTTGAGGCTTGCTTTTGAGTTTTATGTGCGTTGGTCTTGTTGGGCAGTAAAATGGAGGAAAGCCATGAGCCAATGGAGGAAAACGGCGAGCAAGTGGAGGAAAGCCATGAGCAAGTGGAAAATATTGGGAGTGCTTCTAGTGGCAGTGATAGTGATTCTTTTATAGATGATTCAGAAGTTGATGAAGTAGCGATATCCGGAGAAGATGAAAAATCGCATATAGAGGCAAGTCCTCACTCATGATAGTTTTTTATTCGCCGTAATTTATTTTCTCAAGGAAGCTACGAACCAATTAGATACTGCTGTCGCACTCTACTGCTATTATCTATATTTGGAAAGCTTGAAGCCTTTTATTTTTATTTCCAAAAGTATGACAATTTGATCTTTGTTATGCAGGAACCATTATCGGATAAAGAAATAGAGGAGCTCATTGCTGAATTTTTGGAGGTTGAGAGTAAGGTATCTATTTTTTCTTTACACAGATACACATATTTATATATGTTTTATGCACGCGCTGCTTAATTTGTTAGTTTTGTTTGACGCTCAATATAGGCTGCAGAGGCTCAAGAGGCACTTGAGAAAGAGTCTCTTGCCAAAGTGGAGAGTGAAGTTAGAAAGGAGTTGGCACAAACTCTTCATGGGGACGATGTTAGTTTCTTCCTTCAAATTCTTCCTTCTGGATTACATTGTCTTTATCAATCACTTATGCATTTTTTTTCTTGTCTATAGTTGGAAGCAGCTGTTGCAGAAGAAATGGATACTTTGATAGAAGAGTGGCAAGCTGAGCTTGATGAACTTGAGACTGAGAGTGCTCATTTGTTGGTCTGCTTCTTTCTTCAACCTGAGTAAATCTTTGGTTCCTAATGCATTGTTTACGGCTCTCATGTATTTTGAATCTGATATAATAAATTTCTACCGAAAATATAAATCAGGAGAGAGAAGGATTTGCTTCTTCTTGTGACTTATACAAGTTGGACACGAATTTGGCTAATCAACCCTCATTTGGTTCTGAGTGCTGTATTTATACTGACGAAAACTCCAAATGATTAGATGATTGGGATTTTAGCACACCTTTCATTTGTTATTGTGGGCATTCCATGCAATCTCTTTGTTTATTTTTGTTTATTAAAATACGGTTGCAAGTAAAATATATTGCACCTTTTGAATTAATCAGGTTGCCCAAGGGATTGTAGCCGCCTTCTTTATGTGATTCTTTTGCCTTTTTGATAGTATAATATAAACAAGTGAAATGTATTTTTACTTTCTGACCTCTTTTATTATATGCTTCTGTAAATAGGAACAACTTGATGGGGCTGGCATTGAGCTACCGAGCCTTTATAAGTGCATTGAAAGTCAGGCTCAGAATGGTTGCTGCACTGAAGCTTGGAAAAGACGGATACACTGGGTAGGGTCTCAAGAGACTGGAGAATTTACCGAGTCAAGGGCTGATGCGGAGCAGTATCTTCAAACCCACAGACCCGTGAGAAGGTACAGTTCTTTCCTTTTAGCATTATTGATTCTGCAAGGTATGAAGTTGATGGTACATGATTCTGCTTTTGTGGACTTAGGCGACACGGTAAACTATTGGAGGATGGTGCTAGTGGATTTCTGCAGAAAAAACTAGCCATAGATGGAAGCAAGGATGCTGTGACAGCTGATGTTGATTACTGGGGTTCTTTCAACAAATTATTTTCTGATGGTGCAACTGCGGGTGGTGCCTCGTTTGGCAGTAAGCACTGGGCTTCTGTTTATTTGGCCAGTACGCCACAGCAAGCTGCTGAGATGGGATTTAAGTTCCCTGGGGTCGATGAGGTAGAGGAGATTGATGACATTGATGGCAATTCTGGTGATCCATTTGTTGCAGCTGCTGTTGCAAACGAAAGAGAACTGGATCTCACTGAAGAACAAAAGAAAAATTATAGGAAGGTATGGTTGTGCTGTCCCAACGTCATATTTAAATATATTTTCATGTTACAATTACACACTAAAGAATTTGGCTACATTTACTTATTTTGTTTTCAGTTTGCATGTAACTTTTGTGATGAAATAAAATTTGTTTTTTTATATAAAACTACAAATTAACGTGGAAAGGACTGTAACAGTGTAAGTCATATTAGTCAGGAGATATTTAAAGCTTTTTCACTACTGTCTGGGGTTGTAGACATTCATATAGAAATCCTCTAATAAACCCTCCGTTGGTTTTTCAGTCTCTGTATAAACATGCAATATTTGCATGAATATTATGTGGTCTTACTTATTGGACCTAACATTGTGGTTACTGGTATTTGATTAGATGTCTTTCTGTCTAATCATCTGATGGCGATCTTCTTGTTGCTTGCAAACTTTTATTGGGTACAATGTTGCTCACAAATTGATTCACCTTTTTAGTATAGGAATATGTCAATATGTTTATTTACTTTTTTCACCAGTTGATAATTAATCCTATGTTGCTATTAGATTTAACATAGACACATGTTCTTTTTAACACCCAGTTGAGTTTTACTTAAGTTGATAGTATTTCTGTACTTTTTCATTGAAAGGTCAAAGAAGAAGATGATGTAAATGTTGATCGGAAGCTTCAAATTCGTTTGAAACGGAGGAGACATCGAAAGAGACGTAAACAGGTATCATTGCATCGCCCTTTATTTCGCTCCTCAAATTTCAAGTTGCAGTTTATACAACTTTTTAGAGTTTATCCCTGTGCTATTGCAGTTTGAGACAATTAGTACATGACCAGTACAATTTGTGTGCTTGTAATTAACTCTATTTAAGACATCCTATGGCTTTGCATTTATGGAGCCCTGCTTTATTTTATTTCAATTTGTAATTGTTGGGAATTGAACTAATAAGAGAGAACCGGCAGTCATATTATAGTAGACGTACTTTAATACAAATAAAGGAACAAAAAGCAACAGTCTCTTTGATGGTTTTAAGTGTCAGTGTATTTGTTATGTCTTGCTTTCCCCCCTTTTTGTAGCTCTAAGTTCATCAGGGCCTTTTTCTGTAGAAGTCTTGATTCATGAATGTGTCCAACATTTAGGCATACATTTAACATTCATTAATATCGATGTGTTTTTACTGTTATCTAATTAGGATGTTGTCAGGAAGAACTTTGTCTAGTTGAATCAGGACATGGATATGTTGTGCATTTCTCCATAAATTTAACATTCATTGATATCGTTTTATTTTTTATCAAATCAGGATGCTGTCAGTAAAGATTTTTGTGTAGTTGATCAGGAGATAGGAAGCAACATGGACCTGTCTTCGTCTATGCTTGACTCTTCTATCAGTATCTCAAATGGGAAAATTGATGAAGATCTGGAAACCGCTAATAACATTGACCAAGAAAGCATAACGAGTAACGGTGCTTCTCCGGTGACTAGTTCCAGTGAAGCAAGAGGCTCTAAGCGTCTGAGTAAGGATGAGGAGCTAAACATTGATAATAAGAGGAGTCGAACTGTGATTATAGATAGCGATGATGACACTCCACTGAAAGATAATTCAGACTGCAATGCGATAAAATCCGAGGACCAGTCATATGTGGAAGAGAATATCTGCATAGCTGCCACCGGTGGTCTCCCTTCACAGAGTCTGAATGATAAGCTCTACTGCACTGCTTGTAGTAAGCATGCTGTTGAAGTGTGCTCACATCCACTTCTGAAGGTGATTATTTGTGCGGATTGCAGAAGCTTATTGGAAAAAAAGATGCAGGTGAAGGTATGGCGATGAGTAACTTTTATGGTTTCTGTAATCTTTATTCGAATATTTTGTGTAACGTTTCATGATAGTGCAGGTAATTTAATGAATTGGCCATGAACAGATATTTTCAGTTAGAAATATTCTGTGTCTCTATTTATCATATTAATGAATTATAGTGTTACATGATTTTTTTTCTGCATCATTTAATGCTAATACTTAATTTATTTCAAGTAAATGCTAGATCTTTTATTGACCTAAGAAGGTGTGCAGGATCCTGATTGCTCCGAGTGTTATTGTGGGTGGTGTGGACAAAGCAAGGACCTAGTAAATTGTAAATCTTGCAAGACATTGGTTTGTGCGACTTGTATAAAGAGGAATATTGGAGAGGAATGCTTATCTGATGCCCAGACCTCTGGCTGGCAATGTTGTTTCTGTTGCCCAAGTCTTCTAAAGACATTGACATCACAATTAGAGCAAGCAATAAGTTCTCAGGATTTGATAGTATCTAGCTCTGATAGTGATTCAGATAGTTCAGATTCAGAGATAGATGTTGCCATAAGGTATATTTAGTATACTGCTCTCTCTCTCTCTCTCTCTCTCTCTCTCTCTCTCTCTCTCTCTCTCATTGCTGAGGCATGTAGCGATTGAATAGGAAATGGTGAACTTTATTCTTTAGCATTAGATACTTTCGGTTTACTCAGGTTGTTGTGTTTCTGAACATATTTCGTCTTTGTGTCAGTTCTAAGAGGAGGAGAAAGAAGAAAATTCGAAGGATCATTGATGATACTGAATTAGGAGAAGAAACCAGAAGGAAAATTGCAATTGAAAAGGTACCATCTAGTGCTGATTTTGTAATCTAAACAAGACGTTCTGGTACCACAAGTTTTTTCATAAATTTTTCTTCTGTAGGAACGTCAAGAACGCTTGATGTCTTTGCAAGTACAATTTTCTGCCAAATCTAAGATGAAGAGCTTTGCAACTTGTAATGGGAGATTACCCGAAGGCGCCAGCGCGGAAGTGCTGGGTGATGCATCAGCTGGTTATATAGTGAATGTTGTGAGGGAAAAAGGTGAAGAAGCTGTTAGAATTCCTCCAAGCATCTCAGCGAAATTGAAGGCTCATCAGGTTCGCTTGATCTGTTAACTATTTGTTCGTTGGATTTTCTTCTACGAATTCCCTTGTGCTATGTTTGGATTAGGAACTGTCAAGCTGATGTTATGACAGTTTCTTATCTGTTATTTTCAGCTATTGAAAAACCGGCAGTATATTGTTTACCCAGAGTCATGTCAGGACACATTTGATAAGATTTCCACGGCTCACCTTTTTCACTTGAAGTTCATTGTCATGTTCTGTTAAACCTTTTGTTGTTTCACATGTTTATCTAATTTGACCTCCTTCGCTGAGGGCACTAAGTATCTTCTGTTATTGCTTTATGTGTCATTAACTTTTAATGATTTAGTGCTGTTATCTTGTCATTGTTACAACTTGTAACATGAAGTAAAGGTCTGATTCGTTATTACAGATCACGGGTGTGAGATTTATATGGGAGAATATCATACAGTCAGTCAGAAAAGTGAAGGCTGGGGATAAAGGTCTTGGTTGCATTCTAGCTCACATGATGGGCCTTGGTAAAACTTTCCAGGTAGTATTCTGTCTCTTGAAAACTCTTCCCAAGAACTTTGAGTGTTTATTTAGATGTGCTGGATTCATTTTGAAATAGGTGTCAGTGCATGTGGAATGACCCTGCAGCCTAGTCGAATAGCAATCGTGCAAAATGCAAGGCTGTTTCTCATATTGTTTTGCAGGTCTTTTAAGTAGTTGATTGATATACTTTGCATAACTTGTCAAATTGCTTTTGCAGGTCATAGCTTTTCTGTACACTGCAATGAGAAGTATTGATTTGGGATTAAATACTGCACTTATCGTCACCCCTGTGAATGTGCTGCACAATTGGCGTCAAGAGTTCATGAAGTGGAGGCCTTCAGAACTGAAGCCCCTTCGCATCTTCATGCTAGAAGATGTGTCAAGGTTTGGTCAAATATTTCTATATTGTCTTATTCCAATTTCATCACTATAAAACATTTGGTCTAATAGATCGTTGAAGAAATGCCAATGACCTAAGATGATGGCATTACGAAGTGAAGTTGTTCTTTTGACGGCTGTCTTCCATTCATTACATAGACTAATTGTAGCTCATTATAGCTCCGATTGGGGAGATGGAGACACCAAGATGCTGACATGATTCTCCCTTGTTTGTCAGGGATAGAAGAGCAGAATTGCTTGCAAAGTGGAGAAGGAAGGGTGGTGTTTTTTTAATTGGCTACTCGGCTTTTAGAAACTTATCCTTTGGAAAGAATGTGAAGGATAGGCAGATAGCTACAGAAATTTGTCATGCCTTGCAGGTTGGTTGACGTTAATTGTTAACCTCTATATTTGTCTTTAATGTCATACTTTTCAACTATGCATTACAATGTGAATTATTTCTTCTTCAATTTGTTGGACTTAAACCAAACGTTTAGGATTAATCTTATTCTTGTCTAGTTGTTACATAGGTGCTCTGGTGTAAGTTATGAAATCACTTACTTCGTAAGCTGTTAAACAAATAATGTCATATTGTCATTAGCACACATCGATACTTTAGCACGATCCAATTGAATTTTTTTAAAGCTTCTTTCCTATTGTTACATTTCCAACTGTCAGGATGGAACGGATATACTTGTTTGTGATGAGGCCCATGTTATTAAGAATACCAGGGCTGATGTAACCCATGCCTTAAAACAAGTGAAATGCCAGAGAAGGATAGCATTAACTGGATCACCACTTCAGAACAATCTCATGGAATATTACTGTGTGAGTTACTCGAAAGCTATTCATTTTGCTGTTTCTTACGCACCTACCTACTGCCTTGATTCATTTGAAATTTTAATCTTTTACAGATGGTTGATTTTGTAAGGGAAGGTTTTCTTGGAAGCAGCCATGAGTTTCGGAATCGGTAAAACTTCATCATTTAAACCCCGTTTTCTGTCTAATTTCTTTTTGTTGTTTTCATATATCTTAAAATTGCCTCCTGTTGCATGCAGATTTCAAAATCCCATAGAGTATGGTCAACATACTAATTCAACTGTGGATGATGTGAAAATCATGAACCAACGGTCTCATATTCTTTATGAAGAGTTGAAAGGATTTGTTCAGAGAATGGACATGAATGTGGTGAAGAAGGACTTACCACCAAAAACCGTGTTTGTAATAGCTGTGAAACTTTCAACCTTACAGAGGAAATTATACAAGAGATTTCTTGTTGCCCACGGATTCACCAAGGACAAGGATTATAATGAAAAGATAGGGAAGAGAAGTTTTTTTGCTGGCTACCAAGCCTTAGCTCAGGTATATCTTAGCACACTTGTTATGTTCTCAACTTCCATTATTCATTATAGGCTTTTAGTAACATGCACTCACTCACGCACACACGCATGCATGATCGCAAAAGCATCTAGTCCTACACAAAAGGATCCACTCCTAAGCGTTTCATTAACCTTTGTTGACATTATATTTAGTGACAAGGATCGTCTTCTAGTCTATTGTGTGTCTATCTCTGTCTTTCGTGATAGTTGTAATATATGAGCTTTTTGTTGGTAGTAGATATGGAACCATCCTGGGATCTTGCAACTAAGAAAAGATGACAAAGACTATGAGAGACGTGGAGATGCCATTGAGAATTTTCTTGCAGATGACAGCTCTAGTGACGAAAACATTGATTATAATTTGGGTTTTGGAGGTATTATATACAATGTCAATTTGGGTGAATGTATATTCACGTGTTTGGCAGCAGTTCTTATAAGTATCTAACAAGGGTAACATATCGTGCTTTGCAGAGAAAAATGTGAATGAAATTTTGCCAGGAAAAAAAGATGACATTTTTCGAAAGGTATGGATATGAACAAACTATAATGTTGGTTTGTAACCTTGTATTCATTTTTCACTTCTTTACTAATTCTTTTACGGTCTATTTGGCTTAATTTGAAATGCTCCATTTTTTTGTATTTTAGTAGGAAAACTAATAAGAATAAAGGCTTTACTTTGTAGTTTGGGTTACTATTGTTGTTTTCGTGGGGCGTAATGCTGACTAGTGACCATTTATCAATTTTCAGGATTGGTGGAATGATCTTCTCCATGAAAATGACTATAAAGAGCTTGATTACAGTGGTAAAATGGTACTCCTGCTTGACATTCTAGCTATGAGTTCTGATGTGGGGGATAAGGCATTGGTATTTAGCCAGAGCATACCAACCCTTGACCTCATCGAACTTTATCTTTCAAGGCTACCTCGACATGGGAACAAAGGGAAGTTTTGGAAGAAAGGAAAAGATTGGTACAGGTTGGTACATATTACCGAGAACAATTTACAGTTTGACAGACAGCTTAGCTTTTCTTCTCAGCTTCCGTGTTGCCCCAAACCATATATCCTTTTTCTTACTCTATTTCCTGCATATGTAGCTGCAGTGTCTTTTGTATAAAAGTTTTTATTTGGGTTATGTCGTTTTTACTAGATTCTTTATTGCTCCAGGCTAGATGGGAGAACAGAGGGCTCAGAAAGGCAAAGACTGGTGGAACGATTTAATGATCCCCTGAATAAGAGGGTGAAATGTGTTATAATCTCCACCAGAGCTGGATCGTTAGGGATAAATCTCTATGCTGCTAATCGTGTAATAATAGTTGATGGTTCTTGGAATCCAACATACGATCTTCAGGCTATATATCGTGCTTGGAGGTGAGTTTCAATTTTCTATTGCAGTCCTTAACTCAGTTTTTGTTTAGTAAATGTTCCTTGATAATGTAGTTTAGGGGCTATATAGCATTAGCGAGGGTTTGTTTTAGGATTTCCATACAACTTCAAATGTGCCAGACTGCAAGCCTGATGATATTCCTCCTTTACCAAGCCAACTTTCCATTCTCCGGTATGGCACATTGTAAATGATATGTTATTTCCATTTTCAGGTACGGCCAAACAAAGCCAGTGTTCGCTTACAGATTGATGGCACATGGA
Organism: Pyrus communis; assembly: GCF_963583255.1. Lineage (NCBI taxonomy): Eukaryota > Viridiplantae > Streptophyta > Magnoliopsida > Rosales > Rosaceae > Pyrus > Pyrus communis. The sequence goes on from NC_084819.1 coordinate 20,951,490, forward strand.
ACTATGGAAGAAAAAATTTATAAGCGTCAGGTAACGAAGGAGGGCCTGGCTGCAAGGGTTGTTGATCGACAACAGGTACATAGGACAATATCTAAGGAAGAGATGTTGCATCTTTTTGAATTTGGTGATGATGAGAATCATGTGCTTGACCAAGATAGCGTATTCTTGAACGACAATGTGACTGGTAAAGTGGAAATTTTGCCGAAACACGTAGTGCCTCTTTCTCAAGGAAGTTGCTTTTCTGACAAGCTGATGGAAAGTTTACTTGGCAAGCATTCTCCAAGGTACATTCCCGTTCTATGTTCTTATTTTCTTTAGCATCCGTCGGTAACGGTAATTGCCTGTTACTCTGCCTCAATTGACAACTCATACCTCCCTCCCTCCCTCCGCTTACGTATGAACTACCTTGTTTTCAGTTGGATCGCAAATTTCCACGAACATGAGACCCTTTTGCAAGAGAACGAAGAAGAAAAGCTCACAAAGGAGGAGCAAGACATGGCTTGGGAAGTATACCGGAAATCATTTGGATGGGAGGAAGTGCAGAGAGTTCCTCTCAATGAATCTGCAGTCGACCAAAAACCCGCTGTATCAAATACTGCCTCATCTGCACCTACGAAGAGCATCCTTGCTGAATCCACGGTTAAGAATGCTTTTGTACAGCGGAAGTGCACTAATCTTTCGCATTTGCTGACACTAAGAAGTCAGGGCACGAAACAGGGTTGCAGCACCGTGTGTGGGGAATGTGGCCGCGAGCTGAGCTGGGAGGAGCACAGTCGAGATAGCAGGCTCAGGTAAACGATATTTCCTTCTGATTTGTTCTCGTAGTTTTTTCCGATGTAAAGTTCCGATTGTATATCGCGTTTGCTGTGAGTTCATTGCCCCTTTGACACCAAAGAAACAGGCTTGTGTAAATCAAAGTTACAACAATGAAATGAGCAGTCAAAATCTTGAAAGTTTTTCCTGTCCATGAATTTTTCGTGATTTTTTCTTAATTACTTAATTAATGTGTAATTATTCTGTACACATTTCTTTATTTGTCCATGCTCTTTTGTTTTATTCAATGCAAAGGCGAGAAAAAGAAAGTACGGAGGAGAAAATTGAATTTCGAGGATGTAAAAAGAAAAGAGAAAAACGAAATACTTCATGAATTTTCTAATTCGTATAAATTTATGGCAAATTTAGCCAATTTGATCACCGTATTTCATAATAATATCGGTTTCTTTCGAATCTGCCCCATTTCGGATTAACATGTAAACTTTAAGCAGTGTTCAATGCCATTTGTTTTAACTCGTTTGACATGGAAATTGGAATTCCGTACAACGACCTTTGTAAATAGCCGATTGAGTTCCTTCACCCCTCCCGGAAGAGATTTTCGGGGTCCCTACCGGACTTTTTTTTCCGATGATAATAAATACATCCGGCATGGTTCGACTAATGGAACAAACCTTTCGTAGTAGGGCGGCGTTACTTCCCGCCTCACGCTATTGCTTGTTACACAAGAAATTTGTTTACAACGTTGTTTCACACAAAAGTAGTTAAGATGACAATTTTGCTTGGAGAGCTAGCATCTTTCATCTCCTAACCAATTGTCCTTCTCCTTAGGGCCAGTTGGTCCTTCCTCCCCGTAGAGTTGCGTAGGAAACAACTCGATTAAGTTCTCGACCGAGAATCGAACAAAGAACGGAAGACGATCAATCAACTTATCTAGTTCCTCTCGTCCATCATACACAATGGTCGGACCCCAGTCTCGCATATACTGCAACCAACATGGTTCGGATATAACGCCTTTGCCAAGGTACTCGGCCGCGACAATTTGATACTTGGTGCTCGAATCAATGAAAAACTTGCTCCGAGCAGCGTCATTCCTTACCCCTATGTCAAACTTCGATGAACCCTGGAGGTAAGTCCCGGGATGAGCGTAGCTGCTATGACCGTGTTTTGAAGAATACACAATCGGCTTATTGCCTTCAATGAACTCCAAGTCAAAAGCATCCACCCATCTGCCACCGCTGTGCTCTGAGAAGTACACTTGCCAGAGTTCTCCGGTGAAGTTGTTCACTCGGAGAGTGAAGTGCTCCCAGTCACCGACATGTTCGCCTATCTTGTTCAATGCAAAACTTACCAAACCAATTTTAATGGCGGATGGTCCATTGAAGGGGCAGAACACCCACATGGCAATATCTGTAAAAGTTCCTCCCAGTGCTGGTTTTACATGAACGTATAGCTCCGCGCTGTCTATGTTTCCAGCCTTGATAAGATTTTTAACTTCATCGTCATTTGGCAAATCTATCCAAAAATCACTGTCATTTTCCCCTCCACCAGGCAAATTGGAGCCTCTGTGATCAATCGGTTCACCATTCCCAGTGTCTTCCCGGTACAAAAGTGCCCCATTTTTGAAAAACCATTGTACCGAAGATGGCATATAAACCTCATTAGGATGGAAGAACACTGTGGGACCATAGTGCTCAATTAGCGAATGAATCTGGTTCAGATTTGGCATTGCGTGCAAGGACGAATCAAAATTCTTCAAGCAAGAAACTTGTAGCTCTTCATTAGAATCCAAGTAGGTACTGCAAAAGAATGTACCCACCGGAACACCAGTGCAAAACATACCCCGTTTGCAGGGTCGTGTATTCCACACCTCAAATTTTGAATCCATTGCAAGTATCCGATCACATGTTTCACAAGTCTCTGTAAGATCTTCTCGTACGCATCTAACTTCTTCGGGGCTGGGTTCCTCAGGCATGTCAGTGACCACAAAACCCATGGCCTTATAACCAACAGGTGGGTTTGGCAACCAAATATAACCACAACCATTTTCACTTAAATCTGCATTGCAGACTAACGAGTAGTTAACCGGTTTTTCTAAAGCTGGTAACTCTAATGCTGAGTCCTGGGTACAACCATCTTCCGCCCTTCTGGCAACTGTTTCACGAGCCACAAGAACATACCCTTGCAATGGCTGGTCATTGGGCTGGCAGTAGTAACCGAGGCAAAAGAAGCCATCAGGGATCCCTGCAGGTCTATAAAATGTGACACCCTTTGATTTTCCACGCAACAGATTGCAGCTCCAGATGCTCTCAAACTTGGTTATTTGGGTAACTTCAATTTCTCCGAGGCGAATTCTTCCAGTAGCAAATCCTTCGCCTGAAGAAATGACAGTACACATTGTTCAGAAAATGAGCCCATAATAACACATTAACATTTATCCGATGACAGTAAAATCTTAGCATGACATTCATGTTCTAGGTTTATTAGTTATAATCTTTACTTTCCTCTTGGACCTGAGTATACACAGAAAAATCAACCTATACAAATATCAACGAAACTCGAAATCAAGCTCCTATGATGCAGTTTGGAGGCAAGCTTCAAACATTTTACATTAACCTTCAGTCAAGGAAGAATTTAGAACTTTAGAGATACCTTAAAAATTCGACACTTTAAAAACAAACATTGGAGATCACCAAAAGTTTATGGGCTGATTTGTAAGTGCTTTTAAAATAACTAAAAGCGCTTTTGGTAAAAGTGAGCATTGAATTCCAAAAGCACTCGAAGTGATTCCTGTGCTTCAAGTGCTTTTCCAAAATTTACTTGCATTTTTACTAAGGTTTAGATCCAAAAGCACTCTCATCAAAAACGCTTTCAATCATTTTAAAAAGCATTTTCCAACAAAACCTAGCATTGACCTTTTTTTTTTGGTAAAAAGAACATTGAAGCTTTCAAACTCCAAGAACTTCAATTTCCATGGCTTTTCAGAGTCTTTCAAATATTGACCAAGTTCATGAATTTGAGTGTATTTTTAAGTAGTCTCTCACATGATTGATTGCCGTTATATGAGTGTGATCTGATCTATTTACTACACAAATTTTAAAAATTCAGACTCATCTAACGACAATAAAAGCGGTGACCATGATTACCATTGCTAATTAATGATGACGAGCAAAAATATTTCCCAGGTAAACATTAATTTATTTAAATAAAACAAAGTTGGACCACCAAACATTGAAAAAAAAAAGATTGAGAGAAATGCATATGGGATCAAAGAAATCATGAGTCCAAAAGGATATCGGAGCAATTAGTAGTGAAACCATTTATTATCCGTCCTATTATTTTTACATTGTTCAACAAATACAAATTAGCAAATTTCATGACTTCAAGTTGCTGAAAAAAATGAGCTAAAACAAGACATAAAGCCTTCAATTCTTGAAGAACAGAGAAAAAGAAAGAAACCCATCAAAAAAGCAGTTGCGAGAGATAAGTGATTAACTGCAAAAGTGCTTTTTGTTTAGGAAAGAAAGGATCTTGATGGGAAATATTACCTTGAGGCCAGTGTGGAAGAGGTGAAGGCAGAGAGAAGGGCTGTGGCTCTGAGTAATCATACAATTGGTACTCACTGCTGCTCCACCACCAACACTCACACCCCAACATCTTCACTCTCTCAAATTCAAAAACCCACAAAAGCACTTCCAAGATTTCTGCTTTTCACTCACCCTCTCAAGTTTCTCTCTCCATCCATGTTTCCGAAATATTTTAGAGAGAGAGAGGAAATAGCTTTCTTTCTTTATTTCTCTCTCTACACTTGGGACTTGAGAGAAATAGCTTTCTTTCTTTATTTCTCTCTCTACACTTGGGACTTGAGAGAGAGAGAGAGAGAGAGAGAGAGAGAGAGTTGAAAAGAAAAGAAAAAGAGGTTGAGTGAATTCAGAGGAAGCTTTAGAGAGAGGGGAAAAGGCAGGAGCTGATGGAGGTTGGCTTGGTTTACTTTGTTGTCTGCTTTTGCGTAAGAGCCTTATACTTGGAAGGCGTTGGTTTCAAGCTTCTACCTTTTTCTTCGTTAATTTTTCGGAAGCCTTTTATTAATAAGGATACCTGTGTTTTGGAAATAATTTATATGACACGAGTATATTGTCACATACTATCTCGTGTTGATAAAACAAAAAGATAAGAATAAAAATTTAACATATCTTTATTTTACCAACACTAGTCATTCTTCTCACTCTCTTCGCTCATGCTCACTATTTATCTTATGAGATAGGAATCCATCTAGTAACTCATAAATATGAAAAATGAGAAAAGAGCTTTTAATTTAAATAATTAATTTTTATTAACTAATTATTGACGGATAGTTACTTTTAAAAGTTGAGAGTATGATTAGAGTATAACTTTTTTAAAGAGATCATAAATTAACATTTCGATAATCTTAGCTGAAATTTTTTACTTAAATTAAAGAGTGTGGTTGGAAACGATCTAACCATTTTATGATGTTTAAAGACCAAGAGAACTCCAATTAATTTAGGGGTAGAAGTTGAAATTAATCAAAGTCTCTACCTTTTTCTTATTCTCAAATTAATGTTTTTGCATATTATATGCAACAAATCATAAACCTTTATAACTTTTACATTACCATTAATATCTCAGTGCACTTACCATACCCTTAGATGATTTGTAAAAATAATTTTTTAGGAATATCCTCCAGGTGGCAGAATATTCTTTGTTTTTTGTGCATTTTACAGATTTTTTTTTAGAGCATAAAAAATTACAAAATTTTGTAAAATAAAGTCAAGAGGTGACCAAACCTCAGACAGAATGGAGAGTGAGGATACAGAATGATGGGTCATAACTTGAATGGTCGCCGACTCACCGCTTTAATGAGAAATTTTTAATGTACTTCGAATACAATCAATACATTATGTGTCATAATATACGTAGAAAGACGGTAAAAGATATTTTTTTCTTCGTTTCTGTTATGACAAGGTCTACTCCTAATTCTAATCAAGCTTTTGTTCTATTTCTCATCCACAATCATAAACAACTCAAAGGCATTCAATATCTAATGATTGACACCTAATTTATATATGAATAATGTGGTAGTTGATGATTAGATTATTATTTAAATATTAATTAACGTGCTTCTTTTAATTGATGATATATAATTTGATTTGCAAATTTAGTTTAAAAATTTGGTCTCTCAATTATTATATTTTACATATAGGTTTTTGTAACGCTACCAAGCTAAGCTTTTCAAAGAGCACTTATGTGCACGTTAAATATTGTTTGGTTGGTTTGTAAGCGCTTTTAATGAAATTTTATTTGAATTTAATTCTTAATAAAAATTCAAATGAATCATTGAAAACACTTTAAGTGTTTATCGTAAGAAACACATATTTTGTGTTTCTTAAAAAAAAAAACACACACTGCTTTAATCAACCATTTATTTCAACTAAGGCCATAGATAAGATAAGCACTAACTTATGCGTGGAGATGTTTTTTTTGGCGACAAAGAAGGGTGCTTTTGGCTTTGTTTGAGAGTTGCCCTTTCACTTTCATGCTATCCCATCAAATCGGCTCCATTTTTAAGTTCAGCATTATTATTTCTTGCCTACCAGCATTATTATTATAAAAGGTTTAACAAAACACTCTCGTACTATTCATTTTTAACGAAAACCCATATTTATACTTTTTTCTATTAGTATTCACTATACCTTTAAAAAAAACTTTTCATTAAAATGGAAGTTTTTTTAGATTTTTTGTTAGTTTTTCTTATTATTATTTGTCTTCCAAATATCTAAAGACATCCCTATCTTCAATTCCAAACCACGTGTCATAATATGTACTTGTCAAGTGTCTTAGGATTTTTCAAAGTGGGTTCATTTTTGCTCACGACTCCGAATCCTGATGGTGGAAAGATTTTTCAATTTGACAAATGGGCTGACACACCACATATCATTGTATTATTATAAATTGGAGAAACACTTGAAAAGTAAAACTTCTCTCCTCTTACAATGTGATGTACCATCCCCTATTTCGAGCACACTTGAAAAATTTCTCCAAGTTGTAGTAGTACTCATCACTCGTTTGGAAGTGTTTTTCAAATAAATGAAAGCGTTTTTGGTGAAAATGTTTTGAAACCAACCCTTAATAAAATTCAACTGGATCATAGAAAATCACTTGAAGTATTTCTTGCAAGAAACATATATCTAGTGATTTTTCCAAAAAACACATAAAGTACTTTCTGGACCTAAAATCAATTTTACCAAAATCGCTAAATCAACTCCACAAAAATTATTTTCAGTCATTTAAAAACATTTTCAAACTAGTTTAGAAGATAATGAGAAAAATATTTCATTTGGAGTGGAATTGGCACAAAATAATTTAATTGATTAAAAGTCTAAACCGGCCACATCGGACTTCAAATATTGAAAAGTAATATAAGTTGCCGAAAAACGTTACACAATATGTCATGGTCGGCAAAAGTTTGATATTGATTCCACCACCAACAAATAATGGAGGATTTTAGCAATGCTTTCATGTATTTTCTTTTGATTTGTTTCTCCAACCTTTAATTTGGTTTCGAGACTCCGTATTTTTTGAAAATGGTCAATTTATAATATATCATCAAATTTGTCGATTGAGATTATTTTCGTTTATTTAAGAAGAAAAAGAGAGAGCATACAATGTGAAAATTTTGTCCCTTAAATATAAAATCACACATCTTATAAGATTAGGATTGCTAAAAATCAAACTTGAGATCGACCGGACATATCAGAAGAAGGTTACGAGATTTAGGAACATAGATAAAGTTTTCTCATTTTTATCACAAATAATGATATTCTTATGAAATCTAACATGATAAATTTGGTGAATAACGCTTTATTGCAATAGCATAAGACAATTATGCCTATACATCTTGGTGCAGATTCGATCCTCCCTCATTATTCTCTTCGTAACAGCTAACTATTTGACTCATTATTTCTATTGTGGTACTAAAAAAATGACAAAATTGATTATATTGGGCCTTATTTGTCCAGCACAAAATTTGGGCTGATGACCCAAATACTTTTGGGCCGTTGACCCAAACTTGAAACCCTCTTTCAGTTCTCGCTCCTCACTCCTTCTCCAGCTTCCTCTGCATTTTCTAGTCAATCCATTTCCCACCGGAAAAACCAACACCAACAAACAATGGCTTCCACCTCCAGCTCCAACTTCACTCCTTTCCGATAGCCGCGTCACCATGGACTCCGTTCTTGCCCTCCGCCCCCTCCCCAGCTGCTTCGCGCCGTCCCGAAATCCCCGCTTCTCAAGTTTCGCCGCAAACCGCCGCATCAAAATCCAAACTTTCGCTTCGAAATTCCCGAAAACCCCCCGAATTCCACTATCGATTCCGCACAATACCCGCCTTTTTAGCCTTCTAGAAGCTTCCAGAAGTGTCGGCTCCGGGGAAGAAGAAAGGCCGGCTCTTTCCGCCGAACGCATTGTCAGGCAGGTAGTGTTGGGGCTGTTCTGCTTTGTTTTCGGGTTTGCGCAGCTTCGGGTGGGTCGGGGTGTTGCGGTCGCGGCGCCGCTGGTTTCGGAGGCGGTTTTGGATAAGGAGGAGGTGAATTATGAGTACTCGGAGTATACGAGGAGACTGTTGGAGACGGTGGGTGTGTTGCTGAAGAGTGTAGATGAGGTTAGAGGAGGAAATGGGGATGTGAAGCTCGTCGAGGCGGCATGGAAGGCAGTGAGGGGGAAGAAGGATGAGTTGCAGGACGAGATATTGGGTAGGCTCCATGGGGAGCTTTGGGAGTTGAGGAGGGAAAAGGAGGGGCTGGTGAAGCGGTCCGACGAGGTTGTGGCCGAGGTGGTGAAGGTGAAGAGGGAATTGGAGAAGTTGGCAGGCAATGCGGGTGAGGAGAAGGCGGAGGAGATGGAGGAGAGGATGGAAGAGAGGCTGGGGAGTCTGGAGGAGGAGTATAATGGGATTTGGGAGAAGGTTGGAGAGATTGAGGATCGGATTTTGAGGCGAGAGACAGGGGCATTGAGTTATGGAGTGAGGGAACTTTGTTTTATTGAGAGGGAATGTGAGCAGTTGGTTCAGAGTTTTACCCGCCAAATGAGGAGGAAGAATGTTGAGAGGTATTCATTTCACAGTCATATTTATGTTCATGAATTCGAATTGGACTGGAAGTTGTATAATTTTTTATCCTGTAAATTAGTAATTCTTGGTGAAATTATGATGTCGAAAGTGATTAACTTAATCGAAGTTTAGTTGATATCTTAGTTGATGTACTGCTTACTGTCTGTATGCATAATTCTTTGCCGGTGGATTTGATAAAATTGCACACTAATTCATATTTTTCTCATTTTGCAATGTTTTGCTTGATTGGATGCTTTTTATTCAACTTTGAAAGCAATATCTTTTGAGAAAAGGAAAAATTAGTAATCAATTTCGTCGTGTGAGTATCAATTGTTATGTGGTTGCAGTGTGCCAAAAGACTCGGTTACCAAGCTTTCTAAATCTGATATACAGAAAGACTTGGAAAATGCACAAAGAAACAATTTGGAGCAAATGATTCTGCCAAATGTTGTGGAAGTTGATGATCCGGGACCTCTCTTTAATTCGACAGATTTTGCTAAACGTATAAAACAAGTCCTTAAAGATTCAAGGGAGCTGCAAAAAAAGACTGAGGCTCAAATAAGGAAAAATATGAAGAAGTTCGGCAGCGAAAAGCGTTTTCTTGTAAAAACACCAGAGGATGAGGTGGTGAAGGGATTTCCGGAAGTTGAATTGAAGTGGATGTTTGGAGATAAGGAGGTTGTGGTTCCGAAAGCTGCTGGCCTCCATTTGTTCCATGGGTGGAAGAAGTGGCGTGAAGATGCTAAGGCAGACCTTAAAAGAAATCTATTAGAAGATGTTGATTTTGGTAAACAGTATGTGGCCCAGAGACAGGTAGCTTTTGCATCCTCTTCATTATTGTCATTTTTTTTGTAAACTTTTCTGAGTTAACATAAAGGTTGACTAACTTTCATGTGAAGTTATATGGTATAGTTTGATAGACTAATGTTATATGCTGTTTATCAAATGTCAATTTCAGGAACTTATTCTTCTGGACCGTGACAGGGTGGTGTCAAAGACGTGGTACAATGAGGAAAAGAATAGATGGGAAATGGATCCAGTAGCTGTTCCTTTCTCCGTGTCAAAGAAACTAGTGGAGCATGCCCGAATTAGGCATGATTGGGGTGCCATGTATATTGCACTCAAGGGCGACGACAAGGAATATTATGTTGACATTAAGGTAATGCAACGCTTTGTTAAATTTTTCGTGCTGTTTGCTATTTTAATTATGTTTCTAATCTTTAAATTCTCATACTAGGAATTTGAAATCCTATTTGAAGATTTTGGAGGGTTTGATGGGCTGTACATGAAAATGCTTGCCTGTGGTATTCCAACTGCTGTTCACCTGATGTGGATTCCTCTTTCTGAGTTGGATATCCGTCAACAATTTCTCTTGCCCATAAGGCTTTCTCATCAATTGTTTAATGCGTTGTGGAAGACTAGAGCAGTATCGTATACAAGAGATTGGGTTCTTCAGAAGTTCAAAAATATAAATGACGACATAATGATGACAATAGTTTTTCCTCTTGTGGAGATTATACTACCCTATTCTGTATGTTATTTCTCACCTGTTTAGTTGCTTTTTTTACTAACGTGATTATGATTCTTTGTTTCTATCTTTTTTTCTTATAAAAGGTAAGAATACAGTTGGGGATGGCATGGCCTGAGGAAATTGATCAAGCTGTTGCCTCAACATGGTACTTGAAATGGCAATCTGAGGCAGAAATGAATCATAAATCGAGAAGAACGGATGACATCCAATGGTATTTTTGGTTTCTCGTTAGAAGCGCCATATATGGATATGTTTTATTTCATCTCTTTCGTTTTATGAAGAGAAAAATTCCCAGACTTCTTGGTTACGGGCCATTACGCAGAGATCCAAACATGCGGAAATTGCAGAGAGTGGTATTGCCTGCTTCCTTTTTCTGTTAACAACTTCACATTTGAAGCATATGACAATCAAACTGTTGCTTGTGTGTTGGAGCATTGTACTATTGTTTCTTGCCATTTACAATCTTATTTTATTTTGCGTTATTTGAGGCTAGGCTATACATATTTCTTAATAGCACCGGCAATTACGTTTTCATAATCTTAATGGCTTGCAAAGCTGTGTTGCAAATACTTTGTGAACCTTAGTATTGTATAATATTTTAATGTCTTGAATATATTGTTGAACTAAAGCATCAGATTCTTTTGGGAGTCTGAGTAGTCTCTATGAATCCTATGTTTTCATTTTTAGATTGTGAAAGAAAATGGGATACAACTTAGGTGACCATTGATGATCAATATTTTTTGAAAAGCAGCAATTTTTGGTTTCTTATTTCTTGACATGGAAGTGGTATTCATATCATGATCTTTAACCATAATGTTTAGCTTCATAGTTGTGCATCCTTTAGTTGATCCCCTCTTTTGCTCATCTCTTGCAGAAATATTATCTTAATTACCGCGTGAGGACAATTAAAGGTAACAAAAAGGCTGGTGTTGATCCTATAACAAGGGCTTTCGACCAAATGAAGGTTCATACTTGGAACTTAAAGTTCTTCTGTGTGTTATAACTAAATGAGTTTTGATAAATTAAATGGTGAGATCTATGGCTGGTTTCAGAGGGTGAAGAATCCACCAATACCGTTGAAGGACTTCGCCAGTATTGAATCCATGAAAGAGGAAATTAACGAAGTTGTGGCATTTCTGAAAAATCCTGGTGCATTTCAAGAAATGGGTGCCCGTGCACCTCGGGTATGTTATATAATTTATGGTTATTTCGAAAATGTTCTGTAGTGTATTCTATATAATTTACATTAAAAAGGATGTTATAGGTAACTAGCTTTTCAAACTTTGTTTTAGAATTTTTCTTTGTTATATTTGTTTTAGAATTTTTCAGCATTTAGTTTTGCTGAATGCATAGCCATAGTACATGATATTTGAATGTTACCTTGGTGCTACGAGCATCTGTTGATCTTTCTTCTTTTTATTTTTCTTCAATTTTTCAATAGAGGATCCATCTCAGATACATACATTACAGTTCTGCTTGTTGACACTGTGGGTACTGGGTATAGTTAAGTAGTTGATCAGCTCCTGAGATTGTTTATTCTTTATATTTGCAGGGGGTTCTGATTGTAGGGGAGAGGGGAACAGGAAAGACATCTCTAGCACTGGCAATAGCTGCTCAAGCTAAGGTGCCTGTTGTTAACATTAAAGCTCAAGAGTTGGAGGCTGGACTGTGGGTTGGGCAAAGTGCATCAAATGTTAGGGAGCTGTTTCAAACAGCGAGAGAACTGGTAGCTGTCTATCTATCTAGCTGAGTCACTTTGCGTGGATTATGAAGTAAATTTCCTGTATCTTTCTATGTTTAAATCTTTTGCTGAGGCACTTTATGACATTTTCAGGCACCTGTAATCATATTTGTGGAGGATTTTGACCTCTTTGCTGGTGTACGTGGAAAATTTATCCACACTAAAAATCAGGATCACGAGGCTTTTATTAATCAACTGCTTGTGGAACTTGACGGGTAACTCTCAGCTCTTATTTTGGTTATTGGACTAACAGTCCTTGATTGGCATTCTTTTATGGGCTTTTGTAGGGTTATATATAATTCTTTATGGGTAGTTTGTATAGAGTTGAGTGTCCTTTTTGCATGACTTGAACTGTGTTCATAGTGATTTTATGAACGATCTGCAATTTATTCTACACTTTCTGCAGGTTTGAGAAACAAGATGGGGTTGTATTGATGGCTACTACTGGTAATCTCAAGCAAATTGATGAGGCCTTACAGCGCCCTGGTCGCATGGATAGAGTATTTCATCTTCAAAGGCCAACTCAAGCAGAAAGGGAGAAGATATTACATATGGCTGCAAAAGAAACAATGGATAGTGAACTAATTGATTTTGTAGACTGGAGAAAGGTAATTGCTGAATCAATTTCTTATCTTATTTGTTCTCACACTAAAGCCATTGTTAAGGTGGATAAGTTTCCTTTGTGGGTTGGGAACTTGTTACCTTATTATATGCCATCATATTTATTCTTAAATTCTTTTCTAGTAATTTGCACTTTACATTTCAACATTCTCTGCCTTCAGGTTGCTGAAAAGACAGGTCTTTTGCGACCTATCGAATTAAAGCTGGTGCCTGCATCCTTGGAAGGTAGCGCTTTTAGGAGCAAGTTTCTTGATACTGATGAACTTCTGAGCTACTGTAGTTGGTTTGCGGTAAGAAACAATTGATACCGTTCTCTCATTGTCTTTGACAGAAAGCACGCATGTATCATTTGGTTGACTGTGTATTGGCCACATGCTTTATATTGTCTCCTGTTTTGTCTATTTATCTTTGTTTAACTATTACTCAATTTTTGTCTGTAGGGTGGCTTTCTAGTATTATTTTTTTCTTAATATCATTCAAGGCTTTGTGGTTGTTTGTATCAACTCAAGGCCTAGAGTGCTTATTACTCACGGTACAAAAGCAAGGGGGCATCACCCCTCAGGATCTTTTCTCGTGTTTCTATAAGAGAAGGGATCTACTGGGCTGGGCCACCTTCGGTTATGCGTTTCAGTTTTAGTTGTTTTAGTGGTGGGGGCGGATGGCAATTCATGTCATTTTCATATGCAGTTTCCTAAATGAAATGGTGTTATTGCTTGTTCTTGCAGACTTTCAGCACTTTCATTCCTGAATGGGCGAGGAAAACCAAAATTGGCAAAAAGCTAAGCAAAATGCTGGTGAATCATCTAGGGCTAGCATTGACTAAAGAGGATCTGCAGAGTGTGGTTGATCTGATGGAGCCATATGGTCAGATAACCAATGGAATCGAACTTCTAAACCCTCCTCTTGAGGTACCTAATTATATAAGTTCATTTTTATCTTTGATGGAAGCTTATATTTATATAAAAGAGTGAATTAATATAAGTTAATTGGTTTTCCAGTGGACAAGGGATACCAAGTTCCCACATGCTGTTTGGGCTGCTGGTCGTGGTCTCATTGCCCTTCTATTGCCAAACTTTGATGTTGTCGATAATATATGGCTGGAGCCATTGTCTTGGCAGGTTTGTCCTCTTAAATATCATGTTTTTAGATCTCTCAATGAATGTTTTGCATCTATAGTTAATTGATGTATTAGTTACAGCCTACCTGGACTGAGTGAAGGTGTTGCTACTTGATTTTGTATGTTTTATTAAATGGCGCCTCCTCGTATATGGTGAATTTATATGCCATAGTTGTAGTTACTTGGGAAAAAAAGGTGTTCAATTTACAGAATTAGACCTGGGAAAACTGTGGAGAAATTTAAGCTTCTTTTAACAGGGAATCGGATGCACAAAAATAACCAAGGTGAAAAATGAAGGGTCCGGGAGCGCGAATTCTGAATCAAGATCATATCTTGAAAAGAAGCTTGTGTTTTGTTTCGGTTCACATGTTGCATCACAAATGCTACTGCCTTTTGGGGAAGAGAACTTTCTTTCTTCTTCAGAGTTGACGCAGTCACAGGAGGTTGATTTTTTCTCTGCTTTGTGCTTCTCGATCTGTACGAAGCAAAAACTATCTCTAGGATATGCAACCATAACTCACTTTTCTGTTTTTTGTCTTCCCCCCTTTTGCAACAGATAGCTACACGGATGGTCATTCAGTATGGTTGGGGGCCTGATGATAGTCCGGCAATATATTATCGCACTAATGCGGTATTCTTCTTTCTTTAAATTTAAAATTTGGTCATGTGATATAGAATGAGGTAGCAAGTGGCGATATTTTCTTCGCACTTCTAAAAATCCCATTAAATCTTGAGCCCTAATTGTTTTTATCTGCTTTAAGGGTCCGATAGGCTTTTTGTTTACTGATATGTTACATGTTTTCATTGGCTTAGTCTACTGCTTTAAGCATGGGGAACAACCATGAGTATGAGATGGCAGCTAAAGTTGAAAAGGCATGAACGACTGTGACTCTTATTTCTTACTAATCAATTAGTGATATATTGGCTGGTCTAACTTACTAGAATTATATTCTTCTTATAGATATACGATTTAGCATATTATAAAGCGCAAGAAATGCTTCACAAAAATTGTCGAGTTCTTGAAAAGATAGTTGACGAGTTGCTTGAGTTTGAAATCTTGACTGGAAAGGTAAACTATCTGTATTGATTTTCCAATTGGCATATCTCTTAATTCGACTAGTAGCCAAATCTCCTTTTATCCCGTTAATTTAATCTCCATATATCTATGTTCGTTGACTTAGTTGTATGATATCTGCAAACTACAAGTGACATCTATTTGTTGCTTCAATTTGAGATAGACTCTTCTTGGTAATGGCAGGATTTGCAAAGAATTTTTGAAGAAAATGGCGGTGTTCGGGAAAAAGAGCCCTTTTTCCTTTCTGGATCTCATGATAGGGAGGTATATCTAATCTGTTAGTAGTTACGTGCTTCTGATGGTGCAAAGTTTTGAATTTCCTTTTCGCTTATTGTATGAAGTTTTTATCTGTCAAATTCGTCGTTAGAAGTTCTGCTCATTTATAATACCTAAATAAAGAGTTTTCTGAAAATCTAAAAACATTAACATCTTATAAAACCTAACGAGTCTCTCTCTTTCATTTTGTTATTGTCTTCGTTCTTTCCAGCCACTGTCTGGCAGCTTTCTCGAAGGTGGGAGTGTATCAGGAACAGCTCTTTTAAGCGCAGCAGAATAGATTTCCGAGAAATAGATAGCTGTAGAACCAATTCCCATTTTTGGTTCGAAGGTAATATCCGTCCTATTTACAATGAGATTCGTTGCTTGTTTGCGGTGCAATGTGGTCTTTGTTGTCCTCACGTTTCATGCCCTTCGTTTTCTGTGTTTTCGGTATGGGAGATGTAAGCCAGTTATAGAGGAAATAGTTATAGCTTGAGAAGAGGCATACATTTTTCCTTCTCAACCACCATTTTTCATTAGTATGTGGTTAGAATTGTTAATAGAATGATACATTTCGAAAGCATGTCTTCGGTTTGTTATTTTTGTGTTTATCCGTCTGGACAACGAACATATGTAACTCATGTATACCCCCTCTTTCGAACCTTGAATTAACGCAAACTGCATAAAGGTACCGCTTGGTTGCAATTACTGGAGGTACAAAGAATTTTCGATTTGAAACAATGTAATTCGTTTTCGTTGAATGTTCATCGTTGTATCCTGCTATGAATGCGCGGTATAAATTAGTCGAAAGAACAGAAAAAATACATTTACACGAACGAAAATAAAACACGAAAGAAAATCCCTGCAGAATGAGTTCCTACAGAAGACCCATGACTGGTGAGGTGCTGAATATAGGCTTCTCCTTGCCAATTTTCTGGCTTCTACTCTCACAAATGCTTTTCCTCCTCGGTTTCGCCTCTCCGAGCATTGTTATTATGTCTCTCATGGACGGCCTGTCTTTCGGGAGTTTTGCCGTACAGAGAAGCGCGATTCGGAGGACAAGAAGCATTTCTTCCTGAACATGCTTGCATTCACCGGCTATGCTAGGATCCAGTGTTTCTTCTAAGGCTCTCTTGCTCCTCATCTTCCTTCGAACCCACTCCACGATATCCACAGATTCCCCGAACGCAGGGTCTACTGGCATCTTTCCGGTTATAAGCTCTAACAGAACTACGCCGTAGCTGTAGATGTCAGTCTTTTCATCTACCTTCAATGCGTATCCGTATTCTGTTAACAATGGAAGAGAGAATAAAGTTCATGTTAACATGGTAACTAGTTTTTGACAGTAAAACCTTATTCTGGTAATTAACATACCAGGTGCAATGTAACCGTAAGATCCCGCCACCATTGAAACTGTCTCGTTCTTGTGGATCATCATCCTTGCTAGCCCGAAATCCGCCACTCTGGCGTCAAGGTTTGCATCCAGCAAAATGTTGTTCGATTTGATATCTCGGTGAATAACTGGCGGCTGACAGTCGTGGTGGAGATAGTTCAGACCTTGTGCAACACCCACTGCTATGTTATACCTCGAAACCCAGTCGACCAACAACTTTCCGGCTTGATTTCCATGCAATGCAGTCCCGAGGTTCCCGTTCGGCATGAACTCGTATATCATCACAACGTCGCTTTCGTTATGAAGGTACCCTAGCAACCGAACAATATTTCTATGCCGGAGCCTGCCGAGGAGGTTCACTTCACCAAACAGATCATCACCACTTTCAACGTCTGTCCCCGGTGTCCATAGCTTCTTAACTGCTACAACCGAATGGGGTCGATGGATTTCGGCCTTGTAAACAACTCCGCTCCCGCCCATGCCAATGATATTCGATTCTTGTATGCAAGCCAGAATGTCAGCACTTGTGAAGTTAATTCTCTGAAATGCCACTAACCTCCAAGGCCACTCTTGATTGGTCCTGTTAAACCAACTGTCGAAGCTGTTATACAAGTACCATTTCCGATACATCCATCTCCCTGCGAGAAACGCGATTCCCACAGTCAAAATTACTGAGATTCCAACGATGAATCCAGTAAGGATGTGTTTGATGTGCATGTTTCGAGTAGGAGCTGCTGTCGCGGCTAAACTGTGAGGGCATGGTGGAAGTATGCCTCCGCAAAGACCGGCATTGCCTACGAGATCATTAGGGTTTAGGGTCATTAGGATACCATTTGCAGGTACCGGACCTTCAAGCCTGTTGTAAGACAAGTTAAGCATCTCCAAGGCTGGTGAGCTTCCAAAACTTTCCGGGATTTGACCTACCAAAGAATTGTTGGACAGGTCGAGAACTGACAATGTAGGCATTGTCGCTATTGATTGAGGGATTTCCCCGTTGAACTGGTTGTTTCTGAGGTTCAGGTTTACCAGCTTCTCGCAAGAAGCTATGCTCTCTGGAATTTTTCCGGAGATGTGGTTGTTTGAAATGTCGAGGACTGAGAGTGACGGACAGTCTTGGAACTGGTCCGGTAGCTTGCCTTGCAAGTTGTTATTGGAAGCCATGAAGGTTTGAAGATTAGGAAGCGAAAGGATACTCGAAGGAAGAGATGATTCGAGGCGGTTCCAAGAGACATCGAAGAAGGAAAGAGACGCAGACATAGTAATATCAACAGGAATTTGGCCAGTAAGATTGTTTTTGGCCAATTCTAGCCTCTGAAGAATTGGAAGATTTCCCAGACCAACTGGAATGGATCCCGAAATAAGATTGTTTTGCATACGAACACGAACCAATGACAAACATATCGAAAGCCCTACTGGGATTGGTCCGGAGAAGGAGTTGTTGAACAGGATGAGTTTAGTGAGATTGCCGGAATCACACAAACCTGGTGGGAGATCGCCCGACAATGAGTTCGATGACACGTCTAACCATTGCAACGGGGAATTCCTTCCGAGGTTTGTTGGAAGAGGACCTGTCAACGAGTTCTTCCACAGCTCAAGTATCTCTAACTTGGTTAACTCACCGAGGTTGGCAGGAACTGAACCTGTGAGCTTATTGCACATTAAGTTCAGAAGCTGCAGATTCGTCAATTGTGCAAGCTCTGCAGGAATCTCTCCGGAAATCTGATTATCGGAGAGATCCAAGAACGCTAGCGATGTAATGTTACCGAAATCTGGTGGGATTTTTCCTTTGAAATTGTTTTTGTACAAATAAACTGTGGTGAGTTTTTGCAGTCTACTCAATTCAGGTGGAATTTGGCCGCTGAGACTGCCAACTGCCAAGTCAAGATACTGAAGATTGGTGAGGTTGCCAAACTCTGCTGGGATTTCGCCTTCAAAAGTGTTGTATCCGAGAATCATAGTCTCTAGTGATGAAAGCTGCCCGAGTTCTCTTGGAAGGTTTCCGGTGAGATTGTTGCCGGATAGGCCAATAAACTTCAGCTTCTGCAGGTTCTTGTAAGATGTAGGGATCGAACCTTCAAAGAAGCTCCCTCTGAAATCTAGGATTTCGAGGGATGTTGCGTATCCAAGATCATCCGGAAGAAATCCTGAGAAGTTGTTGCTTGATGCATTGACTGATGTGAGTCCTGAAGCCCTTCCGAAACCCGTTGGAAACTCGCCAACAAAGTTGTTTTGGCTCACGTCAATGCTCTTCAGCGACGTAAGATTGGTTATCATCCTTGGCAACGATGTTTCAAATGCGTTGCAAGATATGTTGAGGATCGAAAGACTGCGCAAGCCTTGAATGTGATCGGAAACATGGCCGCTGAGGTTCATGTTGGAGATGTCCAGTTTCTCTACGAACCCTTTTGAGTTGCACCAAACTCCGGTCCAGTTGCAATGTGGCGAACCTCCCTCAACTGCGTTGCTCGGCATTTTCCAATCATTGAGGCCGCCGGTTGGATCAACGAGACTAGCTTTGATCGAAAGTAAGGTCGACCACTCCACATTCTGCGCAGTTTGAGCAAAAACAAGAGTGGTGGCAGCGAAGCAGTAGAAGAACACCAAGAGGGTTGACATTTTTGTTACTCTTCTATATGTTCCGTTCCTCTTCTTATCAGAACGGTGGCATTTTCTGAGGGAGTAAGAGAGTGTCAAGAAATTCGTTCTGGATTTGATTAACTAATGACAGATGGGGGATTAACTTATTGTGAATGCGTGGGTTCTTGGGATCTGCAGCAGCTAAATTATATGGAGTTCTTGGAAGCTAATGAGTGAATGACTGTCGAGGTTTGGAGGTATTGGAAATCTCCCAGACAGCAAAACATGGAGAGGATGTGTTTTACAGATGATAATGCTTCCATTATTCTTCTTATAATTCGTCTTTAGTCAACTCGACATGCATTATTTGTTAATTATTAACTATAATTTTTCTCGAAAATTTGTACTTTGATCTTCTGTTAAGTTTACGAAACAGTTCGTTTTTGTTTCATGATTACTTGGCAAATCATGACATTATTCATTTGCTCTATAGTATTTTAATTTCTATTTTGTTTCGCGAATCTGTCTGTGAAAAAGAAGTAACTTTCATACTTTCATTTTCTTCTTTTTTTTATCTGCTCTTTAACACTTGGACTGAATGAATGAAAAGAGAATCAACTAATCACCACAGCATGAGTTAATAGTTAGGGATGAATTACAGGCTCGTGTCCCATACGACACATCTTAAGTTCGATTCTTGAGGCTGGAGCAACACACAATGGTGCCAAAGGGAGACTGAAATGCCTCAGTCGGTCTCCCGACCGCCTAGAGAGTGGACTGCTGCAGCAAAGTCACTAGTTGGTCCCCTTTATAAAAAAAAAAAAAAATTAAGGAAATGAAAAGAAAATCAGCTGATAAAAATAAAAGAGATGAGTATAGAAGTGGAAAACGGGAGTGCGAAAATCACTAGACTATGAAATTAAGGATTGAATTAATATTATTTATGGGTTAAATGATTAATGGAATAGAGAATGAAGTGAGTTGTTTAATTGGTCATGGACATGATTAATTTGAGCATATGGGAATCTCTCCATGTTAAAAGGTGCAAAAACATTAGAAGATAGACAACTTGGAACTTTCTTCATCTCTAGAGAGAGAAAGAGAGAGGAGAGAGGGAGAGGGACCTCCAAATTCCAGTCACTTCCATAACTTCACATGCACTCATCTGGCTGATTGCAATTATTTATTCATAAATCTAAAAAAATAAAAATAAATAATTGAATTGCAATTGTGGGATGGAAGAAGATAGATAATAATTGAAAAAGCATAAAAACATGAAAAGGCTGGAGGCCATGTGAAAAGAAAAGGATTTAATTCAATCAAATTATTTGTCATATTATTATTGACACAGAAATCAGAAAATACGAGTCCAAAAATGATTAGGGAGAGAGGGTGCATGATTACAAGGTTAGGTGCCCCCACATGCTGATATGCCAAAAAACAAAAGCCACTAAAGCTAAAGCGCCACCGCCACGGCCGCCGCCACCACCACTAATCATTCATCCATCCATTTTATTAATAAATCAAGATGGAGGAGGGAATCAATGAAATTGTGGGCATCACACTATATAGATGGAGATATGGAATTATAGTAGTTCTTCGTCAGTTAGTAGGTTGATATGATATTTTAGTGGTTGATGAAGAATTTCAGTCTTCGACATGGCATGTTCTGTGTTTGATTTTTTTGCTTTGGTGAATCACACAATGGTGGACATGAAAGGTTGAAATGCCTTTATAAGTCTTCCTGGTTCTTGAAAAGATGGACTACCGTAATAACACAACTTGCTGGCCTTTTAAAAAAAAAAAAATACGGGTATTAACTATTTATTTAAAATCGCTTCACGATGTGTGAAATAATGAAATGTTCATGACAAGAATTAAATAGCTAAATGATTTTTTATTTGAGATTAGGGTGAATTTTTGCTAAGATGATTTTTTTATACAAAGTTATATTTACATTAAGGAGGCCGGTGAATAAATTAGTTGCGAACACACTGTTTATGAGACTCAAACCTACTCACAAGTGGAGAAGAATATTACTAAATTATAGTACTAAATGACCCGCTAAGATTATCTTTGAAAAAAATACTTAGCTATGAATATCATATTATAATTAAATTATGGAATGTGCTCAAGTTAGCACTTAAGTGCTAACGTACAATTTCACACCATGGTTGAGAAGTTTGGACAGGTGTTGCTTCTGGACTTTTGGGCTTGAAGTAAAAGGTCCAAGGAAAATCAGGAACAAAGTGAACAGACCTAACAGACTTCTACTGTGGTGGTGTGCCCAATTCTACTCTGATTATCCCAATACTGGGTCACAACATGATGACAGAGCCCAACGTAGTGAAACTCAAAACTTGTCATCTGTCGACTTCTCTACTCGATCAATCAGCACAGCGGGAGGCTATAATTTTATAATTTTACAATCCACCAGTATATGAGATGCACTCGTGTTTTGGATGACAGATTTTTTTTTTAACAAAAGGATTATAATAGATTAGACAAATCGAACTACACATAAGGTGTAATCGTTAGACTACAATAGTAACCTTATGTTTAGTTCTAAACCCACACAAGGCTGTTAGAAAGAACCATGACTTGGGGATTAGCCATCAACTACAAAGTAGGCTACCTTTTTCTCGCTTAGAGAGATTCGAAAGGGCTAAGTCCAAGATAGAACGATCCCCGCATCCCCTAACTCCTAAAGGATGACTAAATTTATATGGTTGAATGTTGACAATTTTAATATTATGAGATTGTACATACTACATACCGATGCATATGCACCGGATAAACTCCGTTCCACTTCCATGAATCATGGTTCTTCTTAGTATCTTGATTCTTGGAAATACAAGCTCCTAATTGTTTCAATGTTATTTTATACATATGCCGCATGTGATATTAAAATGTATTAAGCTTAGCATTACGGATAATTGAGTTGCTTAGGACAATGTCGAGTTAAGAAAACAACAAAATCAATCTCCATAAGGAGATGCTAAAGTATGAATCTCCTCATTTGCAATCCCCAATTATATTTGGGATTGGAAAACAAACAAGAATTACACATCAATCATAGTCATAAGTTTATAGAGAATAACAAAACATAAATATGTTATATATGTCACTTAATTTAGCTTGATGAGCAAACAAGTATTAAACATCATAAATATAATTGTTGGAACCGAGTAATAGCATTCTAAATCCTTGGAACCGAGTCCCAAAAGAAAGAAGTCAAAGTCCTAAGACCTTGTGCGCTAGTACATATAATATATACACTTTAAAATTTAATAAAAATGAAACTGCATATGGAAACCGTCAAATAGTAAATATTGGACAGCATATAGTATTGTATTAATATATTAATATGTTAATATTCAGCAAGAAAAGTGACATGATTAGGGCTATGGTTAGCAATTTTCTAAATCACTGTGTCTAGGGCAGCTTAGGTTACGTGTTAGGTGGTTGGTCACCGACACTTATTATATGCTTGTTTCTAATGTTTTCAATATGGTATAGTACTTTATAATTTATGTGTCCTTCTATTTTGCAATTTATGTATTCAAATACAATTATGTATATTTTTAAGTATAAGTAGATAATTATTTATTTGATATATAATAAATTTAATAAAAACTAAAAAAAACCATTTAGGCGCTAAGCCTCTGCTCGCCGTTCGATTAGCGCCTAGCGCCTTTTAGCATTACGGCCGATTAATCTCCACTTGTAAGTGAAAAACACATTAAGTTCGACTTTCATAAATAATGAGTTTAATAATAAATTATTGCGAGTTCATTTGATGGCTTATATATCCTATGCCCCTACCCTATATTGTTGTATAACAATAAATGATTATGGCACTAATCTAGGTTCTGATAGAAGCTAAACATTCAAATATTATAATTAGGTTATCCTTTTCAAAAGAACAAAGAAATTACAGTGACTGGAAAGTAATGGTTAATTCATAATTCAGAAAGGATAAAAAGACATGAACTGATGAGAATATAAAGTTGGAGTCTGGATCCCCATGTGTTGGGGAGGTATGGAAGAGCACAGCAAAGAAATTAATTAAATAAAAAGTAATTATTATGAGCCAAGGACCAGACTTGCCGGGACGTTACATCTTTTCCTTCTTTTTCCCTCTTCATCCCCTTTACTTTGGTTGCCTTTTATGCCAATGTCTCTCTGATGAGCTTGAGCAGTAGTGCTTCGCCTTTGCAGCTGAAAGTTCAGGCATATAGGATATACTGGAGCATGGTAGAATTCTCAGTCTAACCTTCTTTCTTTTCATGGAAGCTGAAGATGATGAGTCTTTGAAGTACATGATTCTACAGATGAAGTTGATCGAGTTCTTCTGCTGATCAACTATCTAAGTTGGCATGGCCCTCTCTTCCTCTTTCTCTTTAGGTGTTTGCTTGACAACAAAACGTTCTTGAACTTTATATTTGTGTTCTTAGTGGTAAGTGTGGAATATATTGGTGGGGGTAGGGAGGGAGAGCTATATATTGGTGGGGGTAGAGAGGGATGATAAGTGTGGAATTGTTGGCTAGCTATATATTGGTGGGGGTAGAGAGGGAGAGCTATATATTGGTGGGGGTAGAGAGGGAGAGAGAGGAGGAGAGAGATAGAGGAGGGGGTGGGGGGTAAGAATTTCTTTAGTTTGGTACTAGCCGATTAGCACACATTTTGTGTGTGTGAATAATTTCATTTTGTTTTTTTGTTTTTTTTTTATTAAGGAGTGTGATTAGTTTTTAAAATTTTAAAAAGAATATGAAAAAATGATGGTGAGATGATTTTTCTTAATAAGTGCATATTTTATCTTAATATTACATAATTACTATTTTATCCTCCTTATGTAAATATTGTGTATCAAAGTGAGGGTAAAATAGGAAAAGTAGGGATGATTGTCATTTTCTCAAAAGATACAAAATTACTATTTTACCCTCATTATGTAGTATTGTGTATCAAAAGTGAGGGCAAAATAGGAAAAAAGGGACAAAAATTTGACAAAAAGGGTTCTCTTAATAATAACTAGAAGATGAGCACGCACTTTGTGTGTGAATAATTTCATTTTCTTTTTTGTTTTTGATTAAGGAGTGTGATTACTTTTTAAATTTTTTAAAAAGAGTATAAGACAATGATGATGAGATCTCTTAATAAGGGCATATTTTTCTTAATATTACATAATTACCATTTTCCCCTTTTTATGTAAATATTGTATATCAAAAGTGAGGGTGAAATAGGAAAAAAATGAGAATATGATTGTCATTTTCTCAAAAGATACAAAATTACTATTTTACCATCCTTATGTAAGTATTGTGTATTAAAAGTGAGGGTAAAATTGAAAAAAAGAATGACAAAAAGCTGACAAGAAGGGTTTTCGTAATAGAATAGATAATAATATAGATATAACAAGTCCCAAAGGGTACGGATTGAAATAAAATAATATATAATTTTTATCTTTTTTGAGTTAGATAAGGAAACAGTAGCACCACTTTATTCCAGTAATACAATATTATGTTAAAAATTATGTACACGTGACATTGTATATGACAGAAAACACCACAATAGTTTTGCGATTCTGCAATATAAGTTGCTTTCAATATATAGTGAACCTTTGAAATTAGGGTTTTTGAGTCTTAGATGTATAGTTGTATACCAACTTTTGTAGGTCCATGAGAAGCTTCGTATCCTCTAAGCCCGCCATCTGTATTCTGTACAGGTACTTGCTACAATATTTGTTGGGTGCGAATTGACCACTATTCAGAAAATTAATGCCCTAAACAATTAAATCTTATCATGGGATGCAATCTCTTACTTTTTCTTTTATACAGACCCAGTTGGTTGAGTGCTACGCATATTTTTAATCTTGGATAGTGTTAGAAAGATCAAATTTGAAGACTAAATTTGTAAATTAAATGATGTGTCACCAACAAGAATAAGCATGCTTATCAACGTGTAAGTAATAAACCAATCATCAACTTTCATGTCTTTTAGTTTTCAAAACTTTGTCTACAAATTTAGTCTCTTTAGCATTACTCTTTCAATCTTATAATTAAGCTTACTGCTTAAAACCAACATTTTCTATATCGGGTGATGCTAAAGTGACTATTTACTTAAAACATGATGCATCAATTGTTGGTTAGATTCCTTGTTAAATCATTAAAGAAGCTATCTAACTATCAACCGTTATATCATGTAGTCTGCAAAATATAGTCTAAAAACACGGTCCCCCAATATTTTTCATATCATAATGCTTATGACCACTAAGATTGTGATGATGATATTAATTAATAGTCTTGAATATCCTAAGATTCTATGCCACCAATAACCCACAGCTACTTGAACAATTGATGAATCTTGTTTTTTTTTCGCCCAATTTCTTGGTGTCTCTCAATACTCCTTTATAAAGTGGGGGGCATAAAGTTTGTGACATGTCTTGTTAACAAAAAAGGAACTAAAAGAGGGAGGGAAAAGAAGTTCCCAATCACAAAAGGAGGACGATGACCCTTCAACCTTTTTGACCCTTTAATCTTCAAGTTTTAGTAATGTATAAGGTCTTTCTTCGGGATGAAGAATGATCTTTGGTTTGGCTTTGTAAACAATTTATCTAAATTTTCCACACAAATATCGGTTCAAGATCATCCAGAACAAACTAAAAAAGGGAAGGATGGAGACAAATGATAAGAATGAATTAGTAATCCTTATGTCGTTTAATGCATACCAAATATCGACTTAAGCATGCTATATGTCATGCGATGAAAGAGAAATTATTCATGAGTGGTAACACTCGAGAATCTCTCTAAAAACTAAATGATCCAAATGTTTATATTTAATTTTTTTCAAAAAACAAATGATTCAAATTTAGGTGTAAAGAGTAGAGTTTTTGTTCGACAAAAAAAAAAAGGCATCAAATCAAATCAAAGCAACAGCAGAAATAATGAGTTTGCAGCTTCTCGAGTCCCAAATGAAATCAGTATTCCCAAATGCCAGAAGTGATGTTAAATACTTTCAAGACTGCCTCCCAAATCTCCGATGCGATTTAACATTTAAGTAAGCGTCCTTTAGTCAATGGTATGCCCTAATTGACAATCTTGAGTCTGATGCGATTACAACAAAATCTCCTCTCCTCTTCCACCTCCTCCTCCTCCTTCTCCTCTTCCTTCTCCTCCTCCTCTTCCTCCACCTGCATCCTTTCCAAGCGTGCGGTTTAAATCTAAGTGAAACCAACAACGAAGATGTTGTATTTTCATTCCTTTATCTTGACAACGGTACTACTCATCATGACCGTGGTGACGATGTATTTTACCTACATGCATCCTCCTCCTGTTGTTGTTGACGACATCAAGTTTCCACCTTCCTCATGCCAAGAGATCTTAGAGAGAGAGAGAGAGAGAGAGAGAGAGAGAGAGAGAGAGAGAGAGAGAGATATATATATATATATATATATATATATATATATATATATGATTTGTATTAACTACTAAATGAAGATTACACACACTATTTTTATAAGAGAAATCCCAACTACTTTAACCAAATACTAACAAACTTACTAACTATATTACTAACTGTATTTCTAACTACATTACACTTGTACCCTTAACTGAGGTTTCCCAGTTTAAGATTGCAGCAAAGTCTCAAATAGCAAACACTGAAATATGAACAAATGGACGCACTGCAGATTGCAACAACTGAGCTTGCTTTTGCTCCTCATGTTCTGCGGTCCCACAAACATGAACTAAATCCATACTTAAATTGACAGGTATCCATACTCAAACATGCTACTTGCTCACTAAACTGACAGGTATTCAGAACTTAAATCCATACTCAAGAACGGTGCAATTTCATCCCATTATCATCACACATCACTTTTGCATATACAACCTTCCAAAGACAGAATGTTCTCCAATATTTCTTTCAACATACTCAAATAGATTATGGAACCATTCTGTATGCAGCATCCTTCATTTCCGTCTAAGGGTCGGCACCAAATCAATTCCATGGGCACTATATCGAGTAGTCATTTGGTCAGTGGAATCCCTGCTCACGGAAAGTTCCACCATATGCCCCTAAACTTATGTCAAGACGGTGTCAAGACAGAGATGGTTTCGAGTCTTGTGTTAGTGTCCAATAGCCAAGAATAGCCTTTTATGAAGTTGTAACACACCCTCATGCTGGTTATAAAAATTTTTTTGCGGGATTACCCTTAGTGGGATTTATTGTCATCAACTTCATTTAACATTGGCATCGACCTTTAAAACAAAAAATTAACAAACTGTAGCGTGGCATCGGCCTTAACTATAGTACCATGGGATCGCCCTTTGTGGATTTTACCAAAAACAACTACTCTTAACAATGGTATCGGCCTTCACAATTTCAACAACAAAAAATCAACATCTATATAGGATTACCCTTCGTGGGATTTAGCTACTCACATCACGGAATTACCCTTCGTGGGATGTACCGTTAACAACTTCTTCTATCCTTCATTGTATAACTGGACTTACTGTAGATTCATGCTAACAATTTGAGTTGGTTAGACTCGACATTATAGGCTGAGAGAAATCTTTACCAGGTCAGCTTCACAGTTCTCAACCAATGGGAGAAACCCAGCATCTGTTATACCCTTAAGAGCACTGAAGTCTACATGCTCGAGTTGAGGGCAAAGCTTTCCCAAAAGAGCCAGGCCAACGTTCCCAAATCCAGGACATCTGCGAATGGACAATGATCGAAGAGATTGGCATGGAGACACAGCAGGTGATCCAAAGTTTACATCTTTCAATCCCACACAGGAAACAAAAGCTACAGACTTCAATTTTGAACCACCAGTGGAAAGAGCACCAAAAAACCCAAATTAATTGGGTGATCCTGTGGCACTCTTCCAAATGAAGGCTCTCAAGAGATCTTGCTGCTTTGCAAAATGACACCAACCCACTGTCAGATACGAATAGACATTTGTGAAGGCAAAACTATTTCAAATTTGGGGGCAACCCTTTCCTCCTGCTTTAAGACCTGTATTTATTCCAAGAATCCATACCCATTTCTCCAAACATATCAATATGCAACTATACCTAAAATGTAACAAATTCGCCAACTTTCTGACTTCGACCTTCTTCAATTATCAACTTCAATGAATACTATATACTCAAACATTCTTCGCATCAGCCTTATCAATTCTGAATTCATAGAACTCATAAACTTCAACAATTGACAACTCTCTGAACAAGCAACTTCATAAATTTCTTCAACTACCAACATTTCTTGCAATCAACCTTAATCATATACTCAAAACCCCGAAACAGATCATATAAAATTTTCACCAACACTGCATAAAATTTCATTGACCCAAAAACACAAACACCTTATGTGCAGAATTGAAGAAACAAAGAAATGTAATGACCTGATTCCAACAACACCACCAAAAAAGATTACAGCAAGATCACCAATCCAAGAATAGTAACTAGACTCCAAGAACTTCAAGAACCATACCCAAATCCAGTGCAAGTTCAGTGAAACATTGTGGAAGGAAGAAGCAGAGAACCATACCAAAATCTGTAGAAAGAGCAGAGAGTGAGACCTTTATGCTCAAACCAAAACTCTAAAATCTGAATGTGGAGGGAAGAAGCAAATCATTAACTGCCCCCTTCAAGTGTTTCATATTGCAGGGATTTGGTTGATGAAGGGGGCAGTTAACGTAGCAATTGGATACATTACGTCCAACACAAGTAATCAAGTGTTTCATATTGCAGGGATTCCTGAATGTTTTTCGCAATGTGGAATGAATTTGCTGCTTTTTAGCCATTACGACGGCCTTTATTAATCTTGATCGTCAACTTTTCATTAATTTTTTTTTTTGTCAAATGATAGATTTTATTAAATTTTAATTAAAAGGTTTACATCCGCGGCTAGAATATTGAAAATAAACGTAATATTTTAAGAATGTTGCTAAGCCCACTTCATTGTCTTATTTTTTTTACCCATTTGGAAATAATAATTTTATTGACAAATTTATCTTTGTGTAAAATGACCTCTAAAAACCTAAAGACTAACCAATCAAGTTTTGCCACATAATTATTAGTTAAATACGTTGAAGTTTTGAAACCTAAAACATCATATTGAGAAGTTGGCGATTGTTTTTGCCTTAATGAACATTCCTGGGGGTGTACCAGAAAGGGTGATGAAGAATTTGAGGGTTTGCATTGATTGTCATGTTGCTATTAAATACATATTTCTAATAAAAAAAACTAGAGATCATGGTACGTGAAGCTAGTAGATTTCATCACTTTAAAGATGGGACTTGTTCTTGTGGAGATTATTGGTAAGGTGTAAGTGTTCTTCATCTGATTTATGAATGTTTTTAACTTTTTCTTTCAATTTATTGCAGCACAAGGTTCAGAAATATTAATAGCGTGCGTACGGATTGGAATTCTTTAAATAAATCACGATGTTAATACAAATAACTTGAGTTCAATGCAATGAAAAATCCCTGTCATGATATGTATTTGTATGGTCATTGCAATAAGATCTGGTGGTTTTGGTTTTCCCATCCATGCATTTACTGGTTTCATATTCTTTGGTTGGTAAGGAACCAAAGTGGAGGAAGGAGAACACAATATTGAGTGAGTTGTCAGAATTCTCGTCATGAGGTTTTCATAGAGGATTTTATGGAAGATTTCACAAAAGATTTATATTAAAGTGGATAATAATAGAGATTTTGCACCAGAGCGGCTTTAAGGCTTGGTGGTATTGCGATGGTTGGTGACCGAGGCGGGGAATTGGGTGTTGGTGTGGCGTGGTTTTGAGGGTGTTGGTATGTTTGAGATGAGAAAATGTGAATATTGATAATCATTATGAAATTATGCAGAAAACTCAAGACTTTCAAAGAACACTAAAGAACAAATGAAAGAATCTTAGAGACAGAACATATGAGAGAAATATCATCTTTTGTATTGATGAATACTGAATGAATTACATTTGCATAGCTTGGTCTGTTATATAGAGCTTTAGAGACTTACCATTCAAGCTACAGAGCTAACTAACACAATCAACTTCTAACAAGGGGTGTAATATTAGATGCAGAAATAAAATTTTGCCTCTAATAGTATTCATTAGGGCAAAAACATGCAATTGTCTCTATTAAAATAATAGGGACAAACAATGAACTGCCTCTATTAATTTTCACTTTTAGGGGCAGAAAAAACTGCCTTTACTAAATTTAGCTATTAGAGACGAATTCAATTAGCCCCTAATTCAACTAATAATTGTTTAAATTTAATTATTTTTTCATTAGAGGCGGATGTTTTTTTTTGTACTTATTAATTTAATTTTTTAATTTTTGTATTTAAGACGGATGTGTTTAATTACTAATTAGCTTTTATAAAAAATAAAAATGAAGGATATTACAATTTACCAAAAAAAAAAAAACATTATTTATCTAAACCCTAATTCCAATACATACCCACTACCCTCATTTTTCTCTCTTCCCTCTTCCAATGCCGCACAGTTCATCATTTTTCGCGTTTTCCTTCATTTTTCTTCCCATCCTGCATATTTAAACCCATCCTCTCTTTCTTTCATTCTTCATAATCTTTTGTTGTCTTTTTTTTCCTTGCTATCCAAGATGACCGAAAGAAAGGTTTGTTAGAGAGAAGATAAATCTTGTTTAATTTGGTTTGATCGAAGCTTTTTTTCCATTCTGAATTTTTTGTTTTGCAGGTATACTTGAGGGGGTTTTGAATAATTTAGAGTGGAAGAAAATTTCATGAATAGTTTGGAATAGAACTATCATATGATTGATAGGGAGGAGGTTCTCAAGAATTTTCGTTGTAAGGGTAATTGCCTTGTGTTAATCTTTGTTTATTGATTTTTCTTATATGTTTAATTGATTGTGAAATTTAGGATTGATTTTTTCTGTGTGTTCGTACAATTAGTAGACTTTGTAATTTGGCTTTGTTGTTTGTTACGTTTTACTTTTTCTTTTTGTATTTGTTTATGAACAGTTGTTAATTGAAAAAGACTCGTGTGGTGCTGCAAAATCAGAAGATGAACTTAGAGATCTAATCTTCAAAGCTTGAGAGATTGAAAGAGATGGAGAATTTTGAGATCTAGAAAGAAGAAGATGAATCATGCTGGGTTTGAATATTTTGAATGATTCAAAACCAATAATTGACGTTTAGGTGGATAATGCATTTATTATATTGTGGATTTATTTATTTTTATATAATTTAAAGTATTAGGATCGGATGTAATTATATTCTCGATTTATTTGTTTATATAATTAAAAGGTATTAGGGGCAGATGTTTTTGCCTCTAATGATGTGTATTTATAAAACCTACCAACATGGCAACAAAAACATTAAGGGCGGATATTTGACATTTTTTGCATCTAATAACAATAGCAACGGCTCTTTTAGGGGTGAATCTACTATCCACCCCTCCTTTGTATTAGGGGCAATTTTTCAACATATTTACCCTTATTGGGGGTTTTTAGAGGCAAATACTTATGCCCATATTATTCGATTTCTTGTAGTGGTGGTGCGCTTGGGTTGAGGATTTGGGGATGTCAATGACAGTTTGGCTAGGGTGTAAAGAGATGATGAGAACAAATTCACGTCAGTGAAAATGTCTCCCATCCTCCATTGCGGAGTAACTAAACCAAGGTCTTAATAATAATTGCGTTTTAAAATTATATAACTATTTTAAATCTACCAAAAAAAATATATATGTAGGGTTGTTTTGGGAATATTGGTGGGTGAGGAGATAGTTTATGTGTTATTTCACTTTTTACTGAGGGTGGAAATATAAGGTGGATAAGAAGATAAGACAATATGACACACCCCGACCGAAATCAGAGCATGTTGGCCGTCACGTGAGGGTGACGTAACCATGTGCACAGTGCGGAAGCTAAGAATAATAATAAAAGTACGAACAAATAAAAACCAAACTACACACAGGGTAGTTAACATACATGTGCGAGTGTAAGGGTGAAAACAATATTCAGAGCACAAAAAAAAACATGGTGCAATCCAGAGGAACAAACACCAACTAAAACACACCCAGAGGGGGTCCTACACTAGTGATAATCTGTAAGATATGCCGTGAATCCCTCGAGAGCCACCAACAGAGCAATCCAAACTAGAACCTGGAAGGGCGCAAAACAGAAAGTGTGAGTGGGCAAAAACAAAGCTTTTCAAAATCATTTCATTATCAAAGTTCTAACCCCTCGCCGTAAAACCTGTATAGTTTTCCAGAAAAATAGAATATACACATATATACAAAACATGCTCAAAAAAATATGCCATGTCGAATGCCTCCACATAAGATGTAAGTAAACCAAGTAATGCCAATCAATGCAATGAAATATGTCAGTCGGAGTCACCTAACGTGACCTGTACGGTTGAATCTAGAGCTCAAATCTCCAACTCACTAACTATACCTGCACACGAGTCGGAACCACCTAAAGTGGTCTGTACGACAGGACTGGGTGTAAATGAATACGCTCAAGTGCTACGATCACGTGAAGACTGGGCGAATAATCGCGGGTCACCTACGAGTTGAAACCACCTATAGTGATATGTACGACAGGACTGTGCACCTAATTTGGATCCAAGATGAGCGTGTGGTGCGGGAGGTGAACATCAAGTGAATGACTGTGCCTTACTCTGGGCGGGAGCACTAACACTGGGGGTGCAGGTTATGAGCTCTCTATGCATCTCACAACTACTAATTAAATTCATAAACCATAACTTACCTGACACTTACCTGTGCATTCGCAGCATCAAACATACATATATGCAACTACTAATGCATAACTAGATTGGCAAACACTATGCATGGCATTTAAAACATATACACATTTCATTTCATTTTCTGGGAAAAACCACAGTATATAGGTATATACGGAAAACCAAAAGCCCACTCACTGGTATGTGGAAGGCTCGTAACCCCTTTACCTCGAGTGACTGCGCTCGTCCTCGGGATAAGTCTCACCTATATGCGAAACAACTATAAAAACGTCAATTTAAAGCACATAACCAAAACTAGGTAACAACTTCTCATACAATGCTCAAATGGGGTGTATGAATACACCAACGTGATCTACTCAACCTCACGAACATCCCCATACTTTTAAAATAATTTTCTGACCTCCCATGCGCAGCCACGTCCCAGGCACGCTGACGACACCATTTAACGCCGTCAGGTATATTCCGTTAAAACTAACAGATTCCATTAAAGTTAACCTAACGCCGTTAGGAATATTCCGTCATCTTCTTTGGCACACCTCCGGTGCCGTCGTTGTCGCGCGGAAAAACGAGAAATTTTCAAACCTTTGTTTCTCACTTGATTTTCAAACAAATTTCATGAAATTTGCACCAAAATGAAACTTACAACAAGTAGAACAAAATCTTACCACTTTCAAGCCCTGAAATTCACGGA
This sequence comes from Pyrus communis, assembly GCF_963583255.1. NCBI lineage: Eukaryota > Viridiplantae > Streptophyta > Magnoliopsida > Rosales > Rosaceae > Pyrus > Pyrus communis. Next base: position 20,985,138 of record NC_084819.1, read on the forward strand.
ATCTCGTCGGAGAAACTTCACAAAATCCAGCCAAACCTGCAACTCATGATCCCGACATCCAAAACCTTCCAACAAACCACCCCGAGCTTCCTAAGGACCTCACTAAGTTTCCTACAAGCTTCAAATTCCCTGAAAAACAACATTTTACGTATGCATGAACAGTGACCAAAATCGGGGTTCCATGGTTCGACGTGAAATCGAAGGATTTCTTACTTAAAATGGGTATGGTTAAACTCGTATGAACCTCACGAACACCAAGATATAGTTTTCTACTTCAATCTGTAATGTTTTCGAGTGCTTTGGTTTTTGTCCGTACGAAGAAGAAGCAGAAAAAGAAGAAGAAGAAGAGAGAGGCACGAGACAGGGAAGAAGGTGAGGATGAGAGTGTGGGTATGTGTGTGGCCCAAATGCAGCCAACCAAAACCCCAAAACAACCACACAACGAAACATAACCACTAGGGGCAAAACCGTCATTTCACACCTGCAGCACGAATAATCCGGGACGGGCTGTCACACAATAAGATAAGTATAACACCACTCGATTTTATAACTTCAAAGATTATGAAATTCCTTGGATCACCTATATAAAACTCCATAAATTGACTGTTGCTTTATTTTCATGTTCATATATGAAATAATTCATGTTTCAAAGAAACACTACAAATTTGTCCCACTCTGTTCATCACACAATTACATATGCCATCTTCATACGGTAAATAAATGTCTCCACAACCAACATCATCTGGCTTTCCACGACAGTCACCTATATTGTCTTCACTTGATCACCTATTACTAAGTGTGATGTTTTTAACACAAAAGAAGTCAGTGATGCTACCAATGAACCTCCCACATGTAGATATATTATTTTGGTATTACCTTCTACGTGAGAGACTTTATATTCAAATATACCTCCCTTACAAGTGATCTCAGATAGGATCACACGAAAACCAATTCCCACCCCAAAGCTGGTTAGTTCATTATGTTGAAGCTAACACAACTTTTCAAAGCCTGCTAATTTATTCATTTACTAGAGCCAACACATTATTTTTTTTTATAACACTAAACATTCATTCAACAATCTTAAATCGGAATAAAAACTTGTTACTCATCAAATAAAAATAAATGCTACTAAATTTTAAGACCAAATGACGTGTATGCAGTTTTTAAACAACCGTCTATATTTACGTATAAAACTAAAAAATTAAAATTTACAAAAATCGAATCTAAAACTTTCAAAATGATATCGTAGACCTAAGCGGATCCATGGATATCTTTTTGTTCTACTTTGAAACTAGTTAGACTATCTGAGCCAGGTCAGCGACGACAAACACAACACAGAACACGCGCCCCCATGAAAAAAATGAAATCAAGCCCAAATTCGAACGAAAAACCCTCCCAATCCCAAACTCTTTGATTTTCTCGAGAAAATCCCCAATTTTCTCGAGAAAAAGCAAAATCAAACCAAATTCAAAGGGTCAATATAATGAGACTCAAGGCGTGGTTTGTGCTCACGGCGCTTGTGCTCGCCGCCGCCGCGATTCAACAAAACGCCGCGTTTGATTCGTCCTCGTCGTCTTCCCGGCGCCAGACTTCGCCGGAGGCTTACGTCACGCTGCTGTACGGAGATGAGTTCCTATTGGGCGTTCGAGTCCTCGGGAAATCGATACGGGACACTGGATCGACCAAGGACATGGTGGCTCTGGTCTCTGATGGCGTCTCCAATTACGCCATGAAGCTTCTCCGGGTAATTAATATTTGTTCCTGTTTCTAATTAAGGAAATTAATTTGAGTTTAGGCTTTTAGTTGAGTTGATAGACTTTGCTTTTAGAGAAGTGTTTTTAGAAAAAAAGCTGCTTTTTCCTAAATCGAGTTCGAGTTTTGGTTTTTGTGAAGTTGGATTTAAATGAATACGGATTAACTGAATCGAAAAGTGATTTGGGAAAAAGCTGAAGTTTGGTGCTTTATCCTGAATTGGTTATTTGTTTGACTGAAGTCTGAGCTTCGAAAAACAACCCCTGAATCAGATTTTTTATTTGATTAGTTTTGGTGAATGATTGTGCAGGCTGATGGATGGATAGTGGAGAAGATTAGTTTATTGGCAAATCCTAATCAAGTTCGACCGACGAGGTTCTGGGGTGTCTACACAAAGCTCAAAATTTTTAACATGACAAACTACAAGAAAGGTAAAATCTTTGATATCATAGCTCTCATGTGATATAACAAATCAAGGATGCAATATTTTTAGTTTTAAGAATTTGAAGTTTTACTCTTTTTCGTGTGTTTCTTATCTCCGGGAGTTTGATTATGTAGTTGTGTATCTTGATGCGGATACTATTGTTGTCAAGAGCATTGAGGATCTTTTCAAATGCAGTAAATTCTGTGCTAACTTGAAGCATTCTGAGAGGCTGAACTCTGGGGTGATGGTAGTGGAACCATCGGAAACTCTTTTTAATGACATGATGAGACAAGTGACCACTTTGCCTTCTTACACTGGAGGTAACGTAACTCTTCATGTAATTTTAATCACTTTGCAATACCTGCTAGTTCTTTCAGTATAATTGTTTCTCCATCTGTATATGGTATATAAAATTGATCTGTACTGTTGGACAGAGTGTAAATGAATTGTCAAACTCAAAGTGAGAAAAAAGTCCGAGCTTTCAAGTCAAGTTTATGTTTAGTTGAACTTTATTTATATGGTTTTGTAGAAACTGATTTCAGATTAAATTAGATTGCACTGTTTATGTCAATGGCTCAAATAATTTCTGATACATACATGTCACTTTGTCAAAAGGAATTCCGTGGTATCACAAGTTCCTTGATATCCCTGGTTAAATACTCAAGTGCATGCTTAGTGTCAAGTTGATTGTTATAATGTGTATTACATGTTTCTCAGTCATTAGGTATTCTTTGGAGAAAGCTCTAATCCATTATAGTCGTCCTTCTCCCTAAACTTTTATGTGCCTCATTATTTATTACAGGAGATCAGGGGTTTCTGAATTCATATTATTCTGATTTTCCAAACGCCCATGTCTTTGAGCCAAATTTATCGCAAGAGGTGCGAAAGTCTAGACCAGTTCCTAAAATGGAGCGACTTTCCACTTTATACAATGCAGATGTTGGTCTTTATATGCTGGCAAACAAGGTATGTATCAGTAGCTATTCAACATGTTATAGTAATGCTGATCGACTAGTTTGCATGTCTCCACTACCATGCATGATATTGATGCCTGTACAATTACTCCCAAATGTAAAGTACTATAGAAGGAGATAATATTTCTATTGTATACTTGTTAGGATTAAGTTTTGGCATTGGAGATGTTGGAACCCAAGTACAACCTTTATACGAGAATCTAAAGATAAAATAAAAGCAACTCTTTAAGTGGTGCATGTGAAGCTAATTGGATAAAAAAACTGCCAAGAATATCACAGGTTCTGTGGTGCTACTTTCCGACCCATATATATAGTTGAAGAGGGAACTCCAAATTCGACCAGTAACGTTGTCTTATATCTATATTTTAGATTAGAATTTTCTTTAGTTTGTCCTTTCGAGCAATAAGGTGATGACACATATGAAGTGGCCAAATGGGAGTGGACCTTTGGTTTCTATTTTTTATGCCAATTAAGGTGTCTAATCTGTTTGTGCTTTATAATCTCAGTGGATGGTAGATGAAAGTGAACTCCATGTCATTCACTATACACTGGGCCCCCTCAAACCTTGGGATTGGTGGACTTCTTGGCTTTTGAAACCGGTTGATGTCTGGCAGGTATTGCTTTGAATTCAATTTTCTATTTATCTCTGTGGTTGTCTGATTTTCCATTTTAATATTATACTGTAACTTTTGCATTCAAAGAGGTTGTAAACAATGACTGTCATTTATACTGCAGAATGTTAGGGTACAGCTTAGGGAAACCCTTCCAGGAACTGGAGGTGGCGGAAATCCAAATGATGCTTTTCTTGTGAAGTTTCTTTTCCTGCTACCATTTTGTGCTCTACTATTTTGTTACTATCGGTCTTGTGTTCAGGTTAGTAATTACATGATCAATTTGGCCTAAATTTTGTTTTCTGGATATCAAGGTGTGTCAATTTTGGTGCAGACAAAGGATTACTTTGGCTCATTGTGTAGAAATTCGTTGTATGATCAAATCAAACACATTTACTACAAAATCAGATCTATGGGGACGCTTAATTATACTGTTGTTTCTACGTCATCCTCCATCAATCCCAATCATCAGGTTAGATCCTTTGTCTCAATTTTGTTTGTTGGATTGGCCCAATTTGCTTTGACATTCAAGCTCATTATAAGATAAATTCTTCTTTACATTCCAAATTTACCGTAAAGACTTGTGCTGTGAAACAATCCTTAATGTGTTGCAGACCAAGGTGCCGGTGTACTTGGGTGGGATCTCTATTGTTGTCTGTTTCATGGCTGCCCTGGTGGCCCTTGCCCTTTCTCTTGCAATTGTGCCTCGACAAGTTATGCCGTGGACTGGTTTACTATTGATGTACGAGTGGACATTCACAGTCTTCTTTATATTATTTGGAGGGTATCTGCATCTAATTTATCAGTGGGGAAAGACAACAGCAGTGCAAGCAGGAACTTCGCCTTCTGGTCCTGAATCAGTTGATTATGACTCTGGAAAAGGTAAGTTGGCATGGATTAATCTGGTGCCGACATTCACAACCAAGTTCAGCTAATTAGTTCCTTGTTTGATTGTTTATTTGTTTTCTAACTCAAACAACGGTTATTGGATTTGTTGTAGGTCATCAACGGCAAGCATCTTTATGCGATAATGCTACATTCTATTATGGGCTAGGAATGGCTTTTCTGGCCGTTGCTGCGCCATCTTTGCCATGTCTTTTCGGGATAACAGCTCTATTTTTACGGTAATTTGCTTGACCAGTTATAGTTTCCTGGGTTACTTATTCATCTTTGAAAAGAATACGATTCAAAGAGAACGATGAATGACAATATGTATTACTACGACATTTAACAGGCTGGGTTTGATGGTCGTCGGAGGCTTAGTTTTGGCATCTTTCATGACATATGCTTCAGAGCACCTTGCAACCAGGTCGTTTTTGAGAGGCTTCGAAGACCGAGATGCTACGAGAAGTAGGAGCTTGTGTTTGTTTTGTTGACCGGCGAGCAAACCGAGTTTGTGTAAACATGTAACTGTAACCAGTGTTTGATTCCTTCTATTGTAACCTGTTTCACATGGAACTCCCTACGATTAGCTTGTAAAGTATTGCAGAACGTATGTTGATTTAAGAATTTTCTTTTGCTTTCCATGCAAGAAATTTTGTTACATTCACCTAGCTACTATTTGAATCATTCAAAATGGGCCTCATTTTTACCTCTTACACACCCTCACACTCAAATGAACTAAAGAAAATCAGTGGACAAAATTTAACAAGGGTGTGCATAGCTGATATGAGCAGACGATGAGGTTGGTATACTATGAATTTAAAATATAATATTAAAATAAGTAAATAATGTGTTATAAGATGGTTGAATTAAGCTACTAAGTACTATGGTCTGGTGAGATTTCTCTTCATTTAGAAGTGAGATGTCTTAGGTTCGAATCTCGTGGATGACGAATTCGATACCAAATTAGGTTGTCCGTCGTGTGGTTTTACCAAACTTACCCTTCCCTTAGTGTAAAAATATCGATGTACTAAAAAAAAGATGTCTGAATTAACAAATATCAAGTGTTGTGGTCTATAATCGAATTGAATTGGAGAAAAGCTTTAGTAGGGTAACTTGATCACGTAGCTGGTTAGGCTACTTTGACGAGATTGAGATTTTGTGTCTCACGGATTGTGCTTTCATGCAGAAAAGCTTTAGTAGGGATTGTATTTACGACCTACATTGAATTGCTTTTGAGAAAAGCTTTAGGGCTAGTTTAGGATTGCTGTGTTTTTTTTTAATTGCTTCCATAGTGCTGTGAGAATAAACAGATGTGAAAAAAAGTAGATAAGTGTTTGGTAACTATAATGCTTAAAGTGCTTTTGTGAAACAAAAACAGAAGATGAGGATATGATTGTTAATATGAAGGTTTCATTAGTTGGTATTGTTCATCTACTCCAATGAAAGAAAAAAAACGTTTGTTTGAGAAGCATGTATAGAGTTGCTTTTGCTTTCTGTTGTTTTGGACCGATGATTTTGAAAAAAAAGTATTTATTTTCTCATTTACCAAACAACTTCCTTAAGAAGTTGCTTTAAAAAAAATTTGAAGTAACCCCAAACCGATCTTGTGCTTAGCGGAGTGTACGTACGTGGAGCCATGTAGTACTTAAACATAGAGGAGCTTGGTTCTTTGAGAGAGTGGCCTTATCAACTCTTGATCAGATTATCCTACTAAAGTCTTTCTCTCATATGGAATTGCAGAGGTGGAATCATCTTAACGTAAAAACGTGGAGGTGTTCACTATGCTTTGACAGTTAAAGAATTTAATAATTAAAAATAGTCTCCCACCATTAGCCGTCGCCGGCCTCTCTACTGATGGAAACACACTTTTTGAATTCAATCAATCCATACGTTTGGATTCAAAAATCTCTTTGAACCAATCCATCTCGCTGAATTTAATAAACCCTGAAGTTGTACGGACTCCCCAAACAATGTGATTGTTCACCAAGATGCAATATTTTTATGCATAATGGTTCATCATTGTTTTGCCACTTTGAAGGGAAAAAAAGGAGATGCCAAGTCAAAGCTACAACAAGAGTTTTGATTTGGTGCTAGAAGTTGGTCTGTCTTCTCTGATTTGCTCATGGGATTCTGTATCTCAATCAGGTTAAAAGAGTTCAAATATTTTGTATGTGGCAGCTTTGTGCTTTTATTATCAATTGACATGTCTTAATAAACTTAATAACTTTGTTGTTATAAACCTAACATGTATTAATCAATAATAAAAACAACGTAAATGTCACACTCAAAATAAGTACAGAAAATTTGCTCTCAGTTAAAAATGAACGGTCATTTATTTCATTTTTTTTTTAGCTTTATCACTAAGTCTATGATGAGTCACGGACCAATAGAAAAATCAAATTGGATTTGTCTTTTTATTCTTCTTTTTCTTTTGTAGTTGCATGTCATTTGGCACTAGGTGACACACATGGTGACTAACTCAACATTTAAATAATGAAAAGGAAAAAATGAAGAGGAAATATGATGGAGGGTTTAGACTTTAGTAGTGATCCCTCGTCGTCCTTATCCAAAGTGTATGTATTAGTGGATAAGCATGTACTATAAATATTAACATGAAAAAAAGATGCAGAAAAAGCTACAAATTCATATCCCCCCACATCCCACCCCCACCCCACCCCCACCCTATGTTATGGCTTTTACTATGTGAAAGATATTGGAGTACCAAAAGATTCCATCTTTCCCATGAAGGTTAAACTTAAAGGGATTGAGATCCACTTCAGATCTTTTTGTTCAGAGCATGTAAATTGAGAGATTTGGACCACTCAATTTCAATTTCTACGATCCCCATTAGATCATCACACTGACTTCCATCATAAAAACTCAAAAAAATTGAACAGTCAGATCTCTTTCTCTTTCTCTTGAACAATCCGAATCTCTCGATCCTCGACAACGAATGTAGAGATCCGGAGTGGATCTCATTCAAGTCTCCTTTTTTTTTTTCATGTAGATAAGTGTTTAATGTAGAGAACATTTTATATTGTTTTATCATTTTTGTGTACCGTCACAGTTGTATTTCTGGCTCGCTTTCAAACATATATAGCTAAAGAAACAGGGATAGATATGAACTAGGAAAGAGGGAAAGCGAGCGAGGAAGCGTTTACAAACATGGCAACGAAATAGGAGGTGTGGCTGGGGAGGAGACCTCTCATTTATACAATGAGAAAGAAATAACCTAACACACAATCATTTAGCCATGGCATTACTATGCCTCAAATAAAAACGGGTAGCTAGCTATGTGTATTCAAGGGACCCATAAGGCACTCAGCGACCCCACATGCCCTAAAACCACCTGATTCCCAAAACCGTATATTAGCCTTCACCCTCAAATTGCTTCTTTGCTATTGCATCATTGGGAAAGAAATCCCTATCCTCCAATCAATCCTTTTATTTTCCTCATTTTCTTTTAGGATTCTTCAACAATTCTAAGTTTGTATTGGTAAAGGGTCTACGAATCCATACTAGATTTTGTTTAGCGTGATACGAATTCGCGTTATAATTCTACGCTAGATGGAAATTAAGTTTTTGAAATTACTGTGCGTACTTACTTTTAAAGAAAGTATAAGATAATAGTTTACTATATCATCAATGCACTATACATACGCAAATACCGTTAACAAAATTACGTGGCGTTTTATTATTGATGTAAAGAAAGCACTCGCCTAGAGTAAACGCATGCAACATTTTCCAAATTTCTAGAAAATGTAGATATTTTGCATATTGACTGGCATTCCATGTTAGGACACATTTTATGTTACCCAAACATAGAATGCCTAGATATACCGGTACCATCGCATTTGCAGTAGTCCACTTTGCGTGTTATATACTAAAGAGGAGTTCAATACATCATCCAAGGTGTTTTCTTCTTTTTATTTTCCCAACTATTTGGAGCTTGCCCTGCCATATATACCAGTTATACTTCGTCAACATTTTATCATGTCTGCTATTCCCCACCCTTCACTTTTTGAGAGATCTCAAATCTTCTTTATTCTTATGCCCTAGCTAGGCATGTGCCGGGGAACAATGGTCGGGGTCACATATTTTAGTCACAAACTAGAAAGTGCTTACTACATTATCTTTGTTGAATAATTGGCCAAGTGGCCAAGTGGACAAATGTCCAAGAAAACTTTAGGTGATTAAACAATCCAAAGGTGGAAACACATTCCTTGTTTTGGGGAGGAAAATAAGGGAAAAGACCTTTGCTTTTGAAAATGTTTTGTTCTCTTCTTCAACACCCGTGAGTGTTGTTTCATTAAAAGAAAAGATAAGTTGGTTTTGGAAAAGAGAGAAAAAGAGTGAGCTCATTTGTTTTCGGTTGAGAAGAAAGAAGAGAGAAGAAAGAGCTTTTCTTCAGAGAGCAAGGGAGAGTTGCAGAGAGCCTAAAACAGAAGAAGAAAGTTGTTGCTTCAATTGGTTAGTAATCATCCACCAAAGTAGTTGTTGTTGTAATAGCTTTGAGCTATATGTATAGAGAAGAAATTATTCATTATATTTCTTTCTCTATTTGTTTCTTTGGTGTGTGAGAGCTATTGGGTGTATTGGGCTTTTGGGTTGTGAGATTGCTAACACTTTGTAAACTCCCATTTGGTTGATAGTGGATTATTGGGTGAGCTCCTACTGCTCCGAGGACGTACTCCAGTTACACTGACTGTGGAGGAACCTCGTTAAAATCTTGGTGTCTTTTATATTTTGTTCTTGCATTTTATTTGATATATTTCCTGTGGGTTAGCTTAAGTTGGTTCCAAAAGATTTTGGTGCTACCCTAGCACAACAATTGGTATCAGAGCACTGGTTGCTCTTGGGTACTGTCTAGTTGCCAAAGATGTCAGACGGACAAGATGAGAATCCTTTTGGAAGCAGCTCTGGGTTTGCAAGAACTACGGTGCAAAATGCAAAATTCGAAGTGGAAAAGTTTGATGGCACAAACAACTTCGGGATGTGGCAATGTGAGGTTAAAGATGTGTTGGCTCAACAAGATCTTCTTGCCGCCTTGGGAGAGAAGCCTGAAGCTATGTCGAAACTGGAATGGGAGAAATTAAATTTGTGGGCTTGCTCTTCAATTCGGTTGTGCCTTGCAAAAACTCAGAAGTATTTTGTGATGCGGGAGACTTTGGCAAGTGTGTTGTGGCAAAAATTGGAAGACAAGTATATGACGAAGAGTGCAGAGAACCGGCTACACTTGAAGAAAAAGCTCTACCGCTTCCAATACAAAGAAGGTACAAAAATGATTAGACACCTTGATGCTTTTAATAAGTTGATTGCCGACTTGTTAAATTTAGATGAGGATATTAAGGATGAAGATAAGGCCTTAATATTGTTGAATTCCTTGTCGGACTCTTATGAGCATTTTGTTACCACTATTATGCATGGTAAAGAAACTGTGAAATTTGAAGATGTGTCAAATGCCTTGATGAATTATGAAATGAGGCATAGAGATAAAAATCATGATAGTACCTCTGAAGCTTTATTTGTTAGAGGTAGATCATCGGAGAGAAGATCATCTTCTAGCAGAAAAAAATCACAGTCTCGACCTAGAGGAAACTCTAAAGGTAGAAAACCTTTAGAAAGGGATGAATGTGCCTTTTGTCGTAATAAGGGCCATTGGAAGAAAGATTGTCCTAGATTGAAGACCAAAGGCAAAGAAAGTTCTGAAGCTAATGTTGCTGAGGTTGAAACAGATTTTTCTGATTTTGCTTTAACCACTTCCTCATCATTTGATTGTGCTACTAAGTGGGTGTTGGATACGGGTTGTACTCATCATATGACTCCTCACAAGGATTGGTTTTCAAGCTTGAAAGAGTTTGATGGTGGTGTTGTGTTCATGGGAGATGACAATCCTTGCACAACAAAAGGGATTGGTACAGTTCGTTTGAAGTTGCATGATGGCATGGTTAAAGAGTTGACAGGTGTTCGGTATGTACCGAATTTGAAGAAAAATCTTATTTCTTTGGGAACTTTGGAAGCCAAGGGCTTCAGGTTTCATTCAGATGGGCAGACATTGAAGGTGACTTATGGTGCACTTGTTGTGATGAAAGCTCCTCGAAGTGGCCATTTGTATTTATTGCAAGGAAACACTGTGACAGGTGAAGCATCTGTAGTCTCAGAAAATATGGGCACATCCGATTCTGATACTACTAGATTGTGGCATATGAGATTAGGCCATGCCGGTGAGAAAGCTCTACAAGGGCTTGTGAAACAAGGTCTTCTAAAAGGTGCCACGACTTGTAAGCTTGATTTCTGTGAGCATTGTGTCTTGGGAAAGCAAACTAGAGTGAAGTTTGGTACTGCTGTACATCAGACGAAGGGCATTCTTGATTATGTGCATTCGGATGTTTGGGGTCCTACAAAGACTCCCTCTTTGAGTGGTAGACATTGGTTCGTGACCTTTGTTGATGATTATTCAAGAAGGTCTTGGGTCTACACTATGAAACACAAGAGTGAGGTGTTGAGTATTTTCTTGGGTTGGAAGAAAATGGTTGAGAATCAGACTGGGAGAAAGATTAAGATTTTGAGATCGGATAATGGTGGTGAATACACATCCGACCCTTTCTTTAAAGTTTGCAAAGAGGAAGGGATTGTGAGACATTTTAGTGTCCGGGGAACTCCACAACAAAATGGAGTTGCAGAAAGATTGAATCGAACCTTGCTTGAGAAGGTTAGATGCATGTTGTCTCAGTCGGGTTTGAGCAAGTCGTTTTGGGCAGAGGCAGTTACTTATGCATGTCACATCATCAACCGATTACCCTCAGCTGCTGTTCAGGGTAAGACGCCAATGGAGGTATGGACTGGAAAACCTTCTAATGATTATAATTATATTCGTATTTTTGGTTCACCTGCTTATTTTCATGTAACTGAAAATAAACTTGATCCTAGAGCCAAAAAGGCTATCTTTCTTGGTTTTAGTAGTGGTGTCAAAGGTTACAGGTTGTGGTGCCCAGAGATGAAAAAACTTGTAATCAGCAGAGATGTGACATTTGATGAAGAAAATATGTTTAGAGACTCTGAGAAGAATGTGAAAGATGTCCAACAGGTGGAGCTTGAGAAAGTTGCCTCTAGTACTTCAAATCCTATTTCCGCTGATGTCGAAGCCACTACAAGTGAAGAAGTGAGAGACCATGAGGATGTTGAAGAAGTTGAACTTGAAGATTCTATTCAAGTTGAAGAGCAAGTTTCACCTCAAGAGTCTATTGCCAAGAACAGAGGAAAAAGACAAATTACCAAGCCAGCTCGGTATAGTGACTATGTTGCTTTTGCTCTTCCTATTATCACTGATGAGATTCCATCCAATTTTGAGGAAGCCATTGAGAGTGAGGAAAAGGAGAAGTGGTGCAATGCCATGGGTGACGAGATGAATTCTCTCATGAAAAACAAGACTTGGGAGTTAGCTAAAGTGCCTAAGGGTAAGAAAGCTATTGGTTGCAAATGGGTGTATGCCAAGAAGGAAGATGTTGCTGAGAAAAGCAATGTCAGATTCAAAGCAAGATTAGTTGCTAAAGGGTATGCACAAAAGGAGGGCATTGACTACAATGAAATCTTTTCTCCAGTTGTGAAGCACTCATCAATTCGCATTATGTTAGCTCTTGTTGCACAATATGATCTTGAGCTTGTGCAACTCGATGTGAAGACGGCTTTCCTACATGGTGATTTGAATGAAGAGATCTATATGTGTCAACCGGATGGGTATAAAGTGAAAGGGAAAGAGAATTTGTTTTGCAAGTTGAAGAAATCACTTTATGGCTTGAAGCAATCTCCAAGACAATGGTATTTGAGGTTTGATAAATTTATGAGAGGCCAAAATTATTCTAGAAGTCAATATGATCATTGTGTGTACTTCAAGAAGTTGCAAGATGGGTCTTTCATTTATTTGTTGATATATGTTGATGATATGTTGATTGCCTCAAAGAATGTTGAAGAGATTGAGAAATTGAAGAAGCAAATGAAGAATGAGTTCGAGATGAAGGATCTTGGTGAAGCAAAGAAGATCCTTGGCATGGAGATCACTAGAGACAGAGAGAAAGGTTTGGTATGCTTGAATCAAAGACAATACCTTGAGAAGTTGATTCAGAAGTTTGGAGTTCATGACTCAACCAAACCGGTTAGTACCCCTTTGGCTCCTCATTTTAAATTGAGTTCTCTACAATGTCCTAAAACTGATCAAGAGAAGCTACAAATGAAAAATATACCATATGCAAATTTGGTTGGTAGTTTGATGTATGCAATGGTATGCTCTAGACCGGATATTGCTCATGCAGTTGGCATGGTGAGTCGATATATGCATAATCCTGGTAAAGAGCATTGGAATGCAGCTAAGTGGATATTGAGATATCTCCATGGTACTCGAGACGTTGGTTTATGCTTTGAGAGAGATGACTCTGGTATTGGTCATTTTGCAGCTGGTTATGTTGATTCAGATTATGCAGGTGATCTGGATGGAAGGAAGTCTACTACAGGCTATGTGTTTACTATGGCTAAAGGGCCAGTTTGTTGGAGGTCCATTTTGCAGTCGTCTGTTGCCTTGTCTACTACAGAGGCTGAATATATGGCAGTTGCTGAAGCTATAAAGGAGGCCATTTGGATACATGGACTGATTAGAGATTTGGGGGTTGATCAGAAGCAGGTGGAGGTGCATTGTGATAGTCAGAGTGCCATTTATTTGGCTAAGTATCAGGTTCATCATGCGAGGACCAAGCACATAGATGTGCGTTATCACTTTGTTCGTGAAGTTGTTGGTGAAGGAGAAATCATTCTCCAGAAGATTCCAACTAAAGACAACCCCGCTGATATGTTGACTAAGGTTGTTGGTGTAGCCAAGTTTGTTCATTGCTTGAACTTGGCTCACATTTTGCCTATATAGAGAAGGCGTTGAGCAGTAGGAGTTTTGGAGCATTTGGTTCGGCATGAGTTGTTCTCTTGCTAGTGATTGGAAGTGATGTTGTGTGTTAATTGTGTTGTTTGGCTTATCATGGCGTTTTTCGGAACTTGGCCAAGGTGGAGATTGTTGAATAATTGGCCAAGTGGCCAAGTGGACAAATGTCCAAGAAAACTTTAGGTGATTAAACAATCCAAAGGTGGAAACACATTCCTTGTTTTGGGGAGGAAAATAAGGGAAAAGACCTTTGCTTTTGAAAATGTTTTGTTCTCTTCTTCAACACCCGTGAGTGTTGTTTCATTAAAAGAAAAGATAAGTTGGTTTTGGAAAAGAGAGAAAAAGAGTGAGCTCATTTGTTTTCGGTTGAGAAGAAAGAAGAGAGAAGAAAGAGCTTTTCTTCAGAGAGCAAGGGAGAGTTGCAGAGAGCCTAAAACAGAAGAAGAAAGTTGTTGCTTCAATTGGTTAGTAATCATCCACCAAAGTAGTTGTTGTTGTAATAGCTTTGAGCTATATGTATAGAGAAGAAATTATTCATTATATTTCTTTCTCTATTTGTTTCTTTGGTGTGTGAGAGCTATTGGGTGTATTGGGCTTTTGGGTTGTGAGATTGCTAACACTTTGTAAACTCCCATTTGGTTGATAGTGGATTATTGGGTGAGCTCCTACTGCTCCGAGGACGTACTCCAGTTACACTGACTGTGGAGGAACCTCGTTAAAATCTTGGTGTCTTTTATATTTTGTTCTTGCATTTTATTTGATATATTTCCTGTGGGTTAGCTTAAGTTGGTTCCAAAAGATTTTGGTGCTACCCTAGCACAACAATCTTCTGGTTCAATTTTCCTTCACGTTATCTAGTGATACAAAACTAATCAAGATCCTTGATCCTTTTAAAGACGTACACACGCGCATAGTTCGTTCTCAGAAATGCTCGAATGTTGTATAAAAATCTGGATGTGGAGATTTCAGATATATATATTAATAAATTTGAGAATTTGGCAATTGTGAGGTGTCAAGTAGTCAATGATTCATTAATCAATAAGAAAAAAAATCTTACTCTCATGGAAAATAGAAGCAAATCTTTTAGTACATGCATAAAGATCAGAGAAAAACAAAAGAAACCACAAAATTATATCTATTTGCGGTTCAACCTGCTACAGGAGCTAACAGATTGCCATAATTTATTTCAGCAATTCCTCCATAAATTAATTTCTTGGCAACCAAGCCGAGAATCAGGAGAAAAGGTCATTCATCCGGTGAAAAGAAAGGAAAGAAAGAGGTCAGGGAATATTAAGGATGATATAAGTAAATATTTTATATATATCATATATGATAAGCCAAGAATATCAGACTTGCCTGAGTTTACATTTCCTTAAGTTCATCACCTTTCTTTACTGCTGTAAATTAGGTCATGGCTGAAAGATGATGAAAACCCTAAATACTCCTCTCACCGTCCTCCTCTTCCTCATCCTCCTCCGGCCCGCAACTTTTCGACATCGAAGACTGATAATCTCCTCTTGATGACATTCTTCTCAGCTTTTGAAGCACCATCGCCATCTTTCCTTGTACAAATTCAGTGACACCAAAAGAAAGAAATTGAACGACGACAGAGACTGATCCTATGAAATCCTTCAGAAACTGGTCACTTAGGTAGAAATTAGAATTAAGGTGTAGAGAGAGAGAGAGAGAGAGGGTGAAGCCATACAATTTGGCGTGGTTGGTCATGCTTATATAATGAGACGGATGAAACAAAGGTGTGAAAATGATATAATTTAGGCCACGTACGTACACGGGGAGGACCTACTTCACATGTCCTCGATGTGTCTATGGATAATAGGAATATCCATCAAGTAAAGAAGCACACCCTCCCTTATAATTTAAAGTTGGAATCTGAGGTGACCTATCCAGTTTGGATCCACGTACCAAACATTAATAAAAACAAAAACAATATTCATTTTTGAGCTTTAGTTGGCCAAAACCTACCCATTGGACAACCTAAGCTGGCCTCTAATTAAGTCAATCACTAGGGTTTTAATAACAATAACACTAGATAGTTCTCGGTTATTGCATCTAATTGAGACATTCTATATAAGAATTGGCAGCATTAGCTTGGTTGCTTATGTAATTGTTCTAGAGGTTCTTGTAGTTTTCTTTCTTTGACTGTGCGAGCCATACTCGAGCGTCTTCCAGTGATGGAATCGGGGTTCGGCATGCGGATGTTTTCTCTTGCTTATCAATTAATCTTTAGACTCGTAAATGGTGGGTGTTCTATTAAAAGAAAAAGAACTTCAATTTCAACAAACTTATAACTTTTTAAAAAAAAAAAAACTTTTATTAGATTAAATGGAGTAAGCGTTGTGACTTGTGTCAATGGTCTTCAATTCTTCAATCTCAATTGTTGAAAGGATCAATCTTTTAGTACATCGTTTATATTTATCGCTATGTCCTCAATCTTTGACGGCGTCAATTTTTAATTTTGATTAGTTCAAGATTTGATTTTTGATCATTTTAACAAATTTTCTTTAAATCCATTTCATTAGGTTAAATTTATCATTTTCATGATGTACTATGAGTCTATGAAAGAAACATAGGGATGCTTATGTCCTATTATCATGTATGACAAAGAATCACATCATCGACTCATTCTTTTTTATCTGTCTTGTCATAATAATTTAGAATCATTATTCCAAGGTAGGCATGGTATAAACTTTTAGTATTGCTTAAGGTCGCATAAAAGATAATCAACCTTGTTTCTTTAGTTAATAATTAAATAATAATCTAATTCATCATGCATGTACACTTTCATCCTCCTTTGTTTGATCACATTTTGAAGAAACTGAATCTTAAACCTTAATCCTAACTCATTATCTCGATTTTTCTCATTACTTTTCGGTTCAACTTTTCTCACCACTTGAACTAGCCGCGAGGACTTATTATCCTCCATCCGTATTAATGGAGATACAACAATAACAACAAAGTCTTATTTCATTAAGTGGGATCAACTTCATAAATCCTAAAAAATTACTATACTTGATTTTACGTCAAGTCTTCTGTTAACTCTACGTATTCTATATCTTTTGTTAATGGAGATAGATACCATTAATTTGTAAGGACTCGTAAGTGGGTAGGGTTTACTGTAAACATGGGGTTTGAATAATTAACAAGGATTAAGGACAAGAATTAACAAAGTCAAGGGCACGTCCGTTGGATTTGTTCAGATTGATTGATGGATGTTTCAAAAGGAACCGGATCAAAGGAACCGGATCCGCTCTGAATTTAAAGAAATTGAACCTACTTCTCAAATGATTCGGACCATTAAAATTTGATTCAATAGCTATAAATAGTGATCCTCTAAAAATTATAATAATTGTAATCGTTGTATTAAATTTTAATGATCTAGATCATTTGATTTTTGAACTCAGTACCTTTGAATTTGGAGGGGATCCGGTTTCGAGACGAAATGCTAATCTAATCAGCTTTACAGATGCAACTGAAAAAAACTCACGAACCAATCGGATTTCGGAACATGTCGAAACACGCGGAGGTTAAGAGCATCAGAATTCAGAACCTAAAAGCTACAACCCAACTCGAAAGTTTGCTTTAAAAAAGAAAAGAAATTCAACTTAATGATTTTATGAAATCTTCAGAACGAAGCACATCATTAACTGTGACGATGATGGTTTAATCCTAAACAGTTTTTAAACAATAATCTCGTACAACTGGGCAAACTACCCCACCATATATCACGATTTCCTCCAAACAAAATTTTCTACCTTGGCACCATTAAAAAAGAAAAAGGAAAGAAAATTGAATTTCTAGGAAGCCAAATTCTTTTAAATTTAATGCACAACCACAAGCATTTCTAATCATGCTCTGTAGTCTGGAGTGAAATTTTAAATGAAAAGTTACTTTAAGAGCTCCTTGTAAAATTTCAACTCCAATCATACTTTCTAATTTAAGGAGTCATAATAATTGTGAACTAATAGGATTAAAATTTTTATTTAAAATTAATATTGTAATAATTAATGCTAGGAGCTCCTTTCTCACTCCCTAGATTAGGAGCTCCTAGAAGTTTTGATATCGTAGGAGTATGATAGGAAGTGTGATTCAAGAAAATTTTCAACTTCTCCTAATATTTTGGTGAGCTAGCTCATTTAGAGAATCCATTGAAGATGCTCTATGTGTGATAAAAAGTAGGAATTGTTAGTTAAAAGAAAAGAGGAAATTTCTATTAGGGTTAGCTCAGTAGTGGGAGGGAGTATAGAATAAAGGGTAAGAGTATGTTAGATTTAGATTTGAAAACCCTCTAATGTGACCAAAGAAAATAGAAGTTTTTTTACTACCCATGTGTTGGGGAATGAGCTCAAGCACACAACTGTGGTCTAATAGTGTCCAATTTTCACTTCGTTAGAAGAGGCTTCAGAATTAACTCGTATGGATATGAGAACGATATATATTTGTATTGAGTTAAATCCAAGACGGAGTTAGAAACTATATAGGTGTGTGTTAATATATTCTCTATGTTGGAGCATGGAGTGTACATTATATTTAGGGTAGGGCAAAAATTTTGTATTTCATAAATTTATGCTACATATTAATTGTAAATTCTATTTTTTTTTCTTTCCTAGAATTGCACTAGGTTATTGCCCAAGAGATGAGAGCCTATAACATAATAACTAGGTCCGTCCTTGGGTTCAAATACTAAATTGTGATTCACTGTTAAGTATCATTGTAACTTGTCGTATCTTATCATTCATAAAAAAATAAATAAATAAAGAGATCAGATATAAAGACGAACACACTACTATTAATCAACTGTCTAAGCCTTCCTTACATGGAATCAATTATCATCCTTGTTTTATTAGTTCGAAACATACACAAATGATAAGATGTAGTGGTCAACCTGTCTTTACTTCACTTATTTATCCATTTATTTGCCATACTTTTGTTGTATGCCATTTTATACGTTATGCACTATACACCAGATAATTATTAGAGAGTTTTTGTTTCATATTTCATCCCCTCCAATTGCTTTGACATTGATGTTGGACTTGTTATGACTCCACTTGTCGAAACACAAGAATCACGTGGCCGTCTAAGAGCTTTTTTTGAAAGTTCTTTTAGACAACTATAAGTGCTTTCGACTAGTTTGACAGCAATGTATAAATTTCTTTACATTCTTTCTAAGAGTATGATGCAAGCAAGCAGACAAAACATGCAGTTCAAACAGTGGATTCTGAGAAAATATGGGGACCCAACCAAAACAACGAATAGATCCAACAAGCTGACATGAACAATTGCATCTGCATTTATAGTAGGACGCAAGTATTACATGACCGGAAATACACTCTGAAATTGCCATTCATCAGAAATATCGAATAGCAATCGGCTAACAAAATTACAGATACAGAACTTGAAATGTTTATATGGACAAATGATGATATAACAATCTCTGTTTGAATTCATTGCTGCCTGAGAACTCTCCATACCTGAAAAGAAAAAGAGGATTTCAAGAAACTGATAAGAAAACGCGGTTACAATAATCCCGAATGTGAAAGATGAAAGAAGCGGAGGAGAAGTGCACGTACCCTGTTCACATCACATTTCCAAAAGAGATCCCCCTGTTTACAAAAAGAAAAGAAGAGAACAGCAAGACAGCAGCAAATCTGTGGCCCTTATAAAATCAGCCACGAACTTTTTATCTTTGTTTTTTTTTTTTTTGACAAGACACCAACTTTAATCTGTGTTCCACTATATATGAATATGATTCGTTTGTCCAAGCACGCTGTTTGAGTGCATAAGAACCGGAAAGAAGAAAATGAATTCTAACAACCCAAAATGAAGGCATGTATTTCTGCCCAACTATTCACTGTGTAAAGAATACCGGTTAACCCTTTCCAATTAGAAGACCTTCCATCTGTGCATTCTTTCTGTTTCTTAACTAAACCCGCGAACAAAGGAACAAAAGATACCCCAAACTGAGTCGCCACTCTCCTAAGGCTTGAACTTGACCCAATTACGATACCAATATCTGCCTCCAGCAGACAGAGTAAATCACCCACTGAGTCTCCAATGTAAACGGTCAAGTTCTTTCTGTCATTGCTGCAATTTTTCAATATTTCTTTGAAAGATTGAACCTTGTTAATAGGAGACTCCACCTTCTTAACAATGTCACCTGTGGATATGGATTCCTTAAAAGTAAACTCATTTGCATGCACATCCAGCTCGGGTAAACCACCTGCTCCAAACAACACATAAACAAGAATGACAGGCATGTCTATAAAGTCGCTAAGGGTGATATAATATGCATTTCAAATGTCAACACCGGAAATCTTATACGTCCACCAAAGGTCACATTCTAAAGATTCTGAACAATGGCAAAATCTATATCCAATAAATTCCCATAACCCATATGTTCCAGAATTTTCTCTAAATCTAGGTATACCAACTTCAAGGTGTCTTATGAAAATATTTTTGTTCAAACTGTGCCTAGAAAAGACGCAATACATTGAAACATAAGATTCTCTTAGGATCAAGTTCAAGTCAATTTCTGCAGAGGCACGATGAATCATACTTTAATAAACAACCCGGCTTGTTCATAACAATCAGGATATACTATAGGGATCGAGACAATAAAACTATCTATTATCTCATAACAAGAGAATAAGAGTAAATTGGGTTTGAGTAATGCATACTCAAAAATAAAGTAACAATTCAGAAGGAAAGTATACCTGATGAAAAGGCCGACCTTATGAGATCACCACACCAACAGTATGAAAGAACATGAACATTTGTATTCAAGTTTTCACTCTTGACAATTTTCTGGAAGAAATTAATACAACCATCTTGAAGAATGAGACGTTCACCAGCTCTTTTTATATCTTCAAGATTAAGACCCTTGAGCACTCCAGACTTTGTAACTCTATTATTTGCCTTCCTCTCAAAATCTGAAAGTTTCTCTAGTGCTTTATGCAACTTTTCAAAGTCAAACACCGCTGCAAAACCACAGAAAGGCAAATGGTCACACCTGAGCAAGTAACCTTTACAAAAGTGCTACTGTAACAATTTTTCACGCCTTCAAACATAAAGTTGAACATTCATGAATAGCAAACAAGACTACAGTAATTGTTACTATACCTTTTTCAGTGGGAACGATGCTTTCTATGCATTGCTCATACTCTTCTGTGTACTGCCTGGAAAGAAGACCCCATGTATTCCTGAGATCAGCTGATGACATCCGAGCAATCTGATTTTCAGGTTGATGTTGATCAGATTTTTTATCAGATTTTGGTGCTGTTACTATTGCAATTTCAGCCAAAATGGCAGATGAATCGACAATTGTGCAAGTCAAGTCAAAATCAGAAAATATCACGAGCCGATCTTCTGCAGGGTTATGCTCTTTGATCAGAGGAACTACAGTTGGCTGAACAAGGGGCTGAGCAGAGAAGAACTCTATTTCAAGTTTCATTGCTTGGCGATAAAGCTTTTCGATTATGTCAAGTTCCTCGCCTGTCAAAGAGACGCTTAGTTTATCGAGCAACTCTTCGGTTTGTACAGCTGATGCCTGAATTCAACGATAACGGTAATTGAACTGTTAGTAAAACAAGGCAATTTATGTAATGTATCAACCTTTAAGATCAGAATCAGGAGAGTAAATTCAGACTGACCAGAAGAAAACAAGGTGATATGACGAACCTGAAAACTTTCAGAAGAATAATTGTCAATCCACTTCAAGTACGGGTGACTGTCTTCGTTGGGATCTAGAAGGGCCTTGAACTCTTTACCAAGAAAGGCATACAGTCTCATGCAAGGAGTCATAGCGCCAAGGGTGTAAGCAGCAACTTTGGTTCTTTCAAATGGAGTTGCAAGTTTACCAGGACCCTTGACTCCTTCAACTTTTCCAGAGGCTGTTGCCAATAAGAAATCTGTGTACTTCACAGCAGCAGAGTTGATAGGGGTCTCTTTAGCACCCTGTAAACCCCATCCCTGCATGGCTCTCTTTATTTTAGACAATGCAAGAAGTAACTCTGCCAACATTTGCATTCAAAATACTCAATTGGATGATTGCAGATCACTTATAATTTACATGTCTCCTCCCGTGCCATAGATAAAATAACCCTCCATCGTACCTTCACAAACGAATCATGCATTTTCAGCTCCTGCCGAACTGCCTTCCTCAACTCAGAAATCACAGGCTTTGCATCATCATCGTCTGCACAATCTTCTGCCAATTCATACCTAAATATTCATACATAAAAGAAGATCAAACAAATAAATCGCACAAAATAACATATACAAATCCAACTCCACCAGTTCTGAAGAAACCTAAAACAAAAATTTTCTTATCTTCTATATTATTTTGGATTTCAGCGTAAACAAAAAACAAAATTTTTACCTAATCCAATGCACATAAATATTTCCAAAATACCTAACCCTCCATTTGGTTGCTGAGAAGACTGAAAAAAAAGAAAGGAATGAAAGTAAAAATTGAAATCAAATATGATTTTAGTTGCTCCTATTACTAAAGAACTATTGAATCACCCAAATTAGTCAATCAATTAAATTATGCTAAACAAAATTTCAGGATAATTCTCTCCATTATAGCCATTCAAAAGCTAAGATTTAAGTTTTGTTCTTTCGCTTCCTATGTTTCCTCAGCAACCAACCAGAGCAAGAAGTCAATAACAGATAAACAAAAAGAATACCATTCTTGATTTTTAGCTAAAATCCGTAAAATGAAACATAAGAACTCCATCTCCTGGAAAACGTATAATCGATACTGAGCTTTCATCAAACCATACATTTTTCCTCCTATTGATTAAAACTCCACACTAACAATCTAATTTCCTTTCTTTTCCCATATTTTCCCGTCACCACGAAGACCACAACAATGAAATCTTCTACCAAACCTTTACCATTTGTGTTAGGAGTAAAACCGTAAATTGCAATTTCAAGCAATTCATGAAATTTTCTACCTAAAATTGCAATCTAACTTATAAAAACTCAAAAAAAAGAAGCAAATATTTCCAAATTAACAAAAAAGAAAATCAAAGAATTACAATGAATGCTCCGAGCTAAACTTTCTTGGCACACTTACAATCGATCTTTATTTGCTTAAACACTTAAAGGGTCATTGAAATATTAAACAAACCCAGATTCAGATTCGGATTCAGATTCAATCGCAACATTTTCCCAGCAACCAAACAGTCCCCAAAACCCCAAATGAAAAATACATAACAAATTCGCACAGAAACAATAAGTGAAATTAAAGAAAGCAATAACAACTAACGCGTGAGCGAAGGCCTTGAGAAAGTGAACATCTTGGGCAACATAATTGCGGAAAGTTTCAATCTTGAGATTCCCAGAAGCCAAACAGAGCGAGAAGGGAGTGTACATAGCGAAAATCGATTCTCGGTTGAACTTGATCCAGAAGCGGCGGGCGAGACCCGCCTCGATGTCGACGACGGCGGAAGCCATGGCTGACTTCGGCGGAGGTAAGGCCATTGAGTTGGCACAGTGGGATCGGAGCGAGTTGAATCGCAGACGGAGGGAGTTGAAGAGAGTTGGGGTTTTGATTGGGTTTGGAGGGAAGAGTCTGCGCATCGAAATCAAGAAAGGGGAATATAGAGAGAGAGAGAGAGAGAGAGAGAGAGAGTGTGTGTGTGTCTGCGTCTGCGTGTGGTTTTGGGGGGGGGGGGGGGGGTTGGGTGGGGGTGGGGTGTGTGTGTGAGAAAAGAGAGGGAAGTTTTAATCTGCTGCCTGCCTAGTAACCTGAGATGTAGGTTGTTTTTCGCCTTCTGTTTTATTCAAGCACTTGATGTAAGTTATCCACACAGCGTTTTTATTTTCACATATTTCTTTAAATTTTGATCGTTTGAAAAATATTTAAAAATATAAATAAATAAGGGTTACGTGGGATGTACAAATGAAGTTTAAAGCTAATTAACAAAAAAGTTAATTACAAAATACATTGACGAAGTTTACAATAACATTGAGATGGGGTGTTTCAATTTTTTCACATTAATAATCCATGTATTACAGGTTTAACATTTCAAGTCATTTTTTTGTGTTTAATTAAGATCGGAGGACTAAAACAATTTGAACTGTTAACAATTTGATGTTGTAAATATTAATATGAGAAAATTGAAAAACCGTGCGTTTTGTGAAAGTGACATTAAACTTCCAGAGTGTACTTTGTAATTAACTCTCTTTAATATTACGCAGGTTAAACTACTTAGTCAAGATGGTGTAACCTCAATATTACAGCCTAGCTCGATTAATCATACTCTCTATAAAATTAAAACAGAATACGATTTTGTAAAAATAATAATAAGAATAATATGATTTTGAAAGATTAAAGAGCCTAAGCTACATACGAAATCACAATCAATGCTAAAATATAATACTCTCTATCATGGATAATAATGGATACAAAGATATGTAGCATGAAGGAAAGGGATGAAAAGAAAGGGGTCAATTTTGTGTCATTTTCTAGTGAAAGTATTTGGCACGTTGTTTGATTAGACTTGGGCAATTTATAGAAGGTGGACGACAAAGACCTTGTTTGTACAACTTCAACATTTTCGGATTCTGCCATCCATGTAGGTATATAATACCAACATCTCTTTCAATTTCATATGTATTTTTGGTGAACATCTCTTTCAGTTATTTTCTCTTAAAAAATTCTTCCTTGATATCAACTTTCTAATTCAGTTTTCCCACAATTTTTTTTTTTGGTAATTAAGAAAAATTTCTGTTTGCATGCAATGTCTGGTACACTCATACGTAATATGCGACAATATCAAGGATATCACATTGGAATAAGTAAGTTTTTTCATCAAAAGTGGGTACTACCTCATGCACAACTTTTAAATCTTATACATGCATATTTGCCCTATTGAATTCCAATTTTCTACGTTTTGAAGTTGTGTTTCCATACACCACTATATTTAGACTAATATCACAACCTAACCGCTCAAGACATGGCACATCTGTCAATGAACGTCCGTAAATGAGCTCAACCCGACCCAATCCCCCTCCCCCTTCCCAATGACGGCATTCGAGTCCAAGTGAGTTTCTCTTGTCGTGACTCTCACCCAAGCTGAAATGTCCGATCAAATAGTATGACCATGTTTGATATGTTAATTTCTAAATTCGAAACCTAATTGTTAAGCTAATTTAATTTTCTTTGATCAACATAATGCCAGCCAATTAAAAAATATCAAACGAAAAATCGACTATGAGATGCGTATGGATTTATTCATTGGATAAGAAAAAGTGTAGAGAAGGGCGGCCAACAACATTATTGTTAGGTAGGTGATACTTAAGTTTTAATTGGACACAAAAGAAAACGGCGTTGCATCCTCATGCACTGGCAGGAGGGCTGGTTTTGCCACCAACACATGCATTTGCCATGATCACAAAGTTTGAGGCCACTAGATTACATTTAATTAGGAAGTCGCAATCAATGTCGCGAGAACATACTTTGGCACTAGCCTTTTCTATTGCCATTGCTGAGTTAGGAGCCCTGTCAGCATGAGGACGTTGCCTTCTAACACTAACACATTTGCCATGATCGCAAAGTTTGAGACCGCCTGGATTACATTTAATTAGGAAGTCGCAATCAATATCACGAGAGCATACGTTGGGGCCAGCCTCTTCTAATGCCACTACAGAGTTAGGAGCATGATTAGCATGAGGACAATGCCCTCCAACGCAAACACATTTGCCATGATCGCAAACTTTGAGACCGCTTGGATTACATTTGATTAAGAAGTTCCAATCAATGTCACGAGAGCATACATTGGGGCCAGCCTATTCTAATACCACTACAGAGTTGGGAGCCTGGTTATTAGCATGAGGACGATGCCCTCCAATGCAAACACATTTGCCATGATCGCAAAGTTTGAGACCGCCTGGATTACATTTGATTAAGAAGTCGCAATTAATGTCACGAGAGCATACGTTTGCGCCGGCCTCTTCTAATGCCATTGCCGAGTTAGAAGCCTTGTCAGCATGAGGATGGTGCCCTCCAACGCAAACACATTTGCCATGATTGCAAAGTTTGAGACCGCCTGGATTACATTTGATTAGGAAGTCGCAATCAATATCACGAGAGCATAAGTTGGCACTGACCTCTTCTAATGCCACTGCCGAGTTAGGAGCCTTTGTCAGCATGAGGACGTTGCCCTTCAATGCAAACACATTTTCCATGTTCACAAAGTTGGAAGTCGCAATCAATATCATGAGTGCATACATTGGCACCAGCCTCCTTTAATGCCACTGTCGAGTTAAGAGCCTGGTCAGCATTAGGACGTTGCCCTCCAAGGCAATCACATTTTCCATGATCGCTAAGTTTGAGACCGCCTTGATTACATTTGATTAGGAAGTCGCAATCAATATCACCAGAGCATACGTTGGCGCTGGCCTTTTATAATGCCACTGCAGAGTTAGGAGCCTAGTTAGCATGAGGACGATGCCCTCCAACACAAACACATTTGTCATGATCACAAAGTTTTAGACCACCTGTATTAAATTTGATTAGGAAGTCACAATCAATGTCTCAAGAGCATACGTTAGTGCTGGCCTCCTCAGCTTTTGCTGCTTCCACTTCTGCAGTTGATCCTAACAAAACTGATACACCTAAAGATAAGAATCGATATCGCAAATATTAAATAGTTAGAATATAGATTAATAAGGAACTAATCTTGTGCATGTAATAAGTTTAGTAAGTAATGGAGGGACTTACAAATTGCAATACTGCAAAGGGAGGCAAAACCGATACCGAGAGAGGCAGCCATAGTTTTATGTGATAAGACTAGAAGGTGTGGCTGTTGATGTCACTGATGTGAGCTACTGAACTTGACTCCCTCTATATTTATACTGTGTGATATGACCCCATTTGCCCATTTTTGGACGTGAGATGGATTGTGGGCTATTACTTTGTTAGTTTGTTCCCTACTCGGATTACTTTCCTTCGAAATATATCTTTTTATTTCTTCTTCTTCTTCTTTATTTTGATCTGATATTATTATATTTCTTCTATAAATTACAGATTTAATACTAATTTTGGCCAGATTTTATGACAATTAGTCTACCACCCGAATTTTTTTCCTTGAAAACGTAACTTTGTATTTGTTCTATAAATTACAGATTATATACCGAGTCTGGCCATATTTTATGACAAAAGAGTGACTTGGTTACGTACCAAGCAAAAGCTCATTTCATTTGTTTAGAATTTCCCCACGAGTCATGTTTGTGTGCTAGGTTTCTAACACTAAATTTTCTACATTAATATCCTCAACTTCTTTTTCCCCTAAGTTTGAGTATGTCTGTGAGTTATTTCATATCTCAATTGTTTCAAATTTACAATCGTTCTACCTTCGAATTTTTTGGGTCACATTTTCATACCGTATATATGGATATGACAAAGCCATGCCATGAACAAACTGGATGAAATCTGTGGGTAAGGGCTTATTTTGCGTCATTTCTTGTGAAAATATTTGTCAGGTTGTTTTGTTATAAGATATTAGGTAAATTAAAATAAACTAATTTTCAAATATTCAAAAAAAAAAAAAGAGGTAGAAATTAGACGATTTTTTTTTCTATAATATTGAAAAATGTAAAATAAGTATAAAAAGTAAAAGTGGAGAAAAGGTAATGCTGAACTTAACTTAATATTTAATTTCTGAGCACATATTTAAATGCTAAAAAATAAAAGTGGAGAAGGAATAATAGTAGACTTAACCTAATAGTCGTGTTGATTTTTTTAATCCAAGTTGAAATGCTTCTATAAAAATTCAACTGCTTAAGACATGACATATCAGCTACCATAGACTTTTATATAGAGTATTTTCTATTTAAACATATACAGCAAACTGTGTGAATTACACCAAATTAAACCACCCCGACGCAATCCCCCCACCGCCAAAACGCCGACATCCACCAAATCACAAAACACAACTTGAAGCCTTTTTTTTCCTTCTCAATTCCTGATTTATTCATTTTTAATTGTTTCTTCATTTGATACATTTTTATTTTTCGTATTTTAATCTTTTGATCAAATATGCCTGCCAATAAAAACTATCAAAACCCAAAATCACAATACAATTATAAAATGCGTAATTGCGTATACATTTATTCATTGGATATGAAAAACTGTAGAGGCCAACAGCATTACTGTTACGACCAGCTAGTTAAAGCTTTAATTTTAATATGAACATATAATTTCTTTAACCAACACCCAGGAAGCCAGACGCATCTTACGCTGGTGCATTTGCCATGATCCTCATGCACTGGCAGGAGGAGGGGTGGTTTGGCCACTAACGCATTCGCATTCGCTATGATCGCAAATTTTGAGATTGCCTAGATTACATTGAATTAGAAAGTCATAATCGGTGTCATGAGAACATACGTACGTTGACATTTTTAAGAGGATGGTGCCTTCTAACGCAAATGCATTTGCTATGATCACAAAATTTGAGCTTGCCTGGATTACATTGAATTAGGAAGTCACAATCAGTGAACATTGTAAGAAGAATAAAAGTGATCCATGTGAGGAAGTTATCCATGGTCAAAACAAAGCCACTTGTCAAAAGATTAAATAGGTGGTTATACATATAGTTGGTTAGTTAGAATATTGTTAGAGTGAATTAGTTGGTATAAGGAGGTAGTTAAAGAAGAGTACTTGTCCTGCAAGTTTGGAAAACTTCTATATAAGTGAACTATGTAAATCATATGGGTTTCTAATGAAGAAAAACATTCTCTACTGATACAATTCTATCTCGTCTCTTCTACCTCTCTTCTTAAAACCAGATTTTAGCTATCTCAATATGGTATCATCGTCGGCCGATCCGGTGCTTCCGCTCAACCTCTAAAGCATTTCTTTCTCTTCTCTACCCTCTAGTTTGCATATATATGCGATAATTTTTGGCGAAGGAAAACATACAAGTCGCTCAGAAAGTTGGTTTCTTCCCGTCTGCCCACCAACTGTTTGATCAAACGTCTCAGACAACGATTGTTCACGAAATCTGAAACATGGTCACTGCAGCTCAGTTACAGATTGTTCAGTCACCGATTACCAGTCTTCTCTCCATTGTCTCCACTTCTGTTACAGTAAAACTTGATGATTCCAATTATCTCACTTGGAGCTTTCAGGTCCGATTGCTTCTGGAAAGCCATGGTATTATGGGATTTCTTAATCGTTCAAGAAAGTGCCCTCCACGATTCAACGACAATTCTAAAGTTGAAGGGGTTGAAAATGATGACTACCTGGTTTGGAAAATGCACGATCGTGCACTAATGCAGTTGCTCATTGCCACATTATCCACCACTGCCATTTCCTGTGTCATTGGATGCAACAGTTCTGCCGAGATGTGGTTGAATCTCACTGAGCGATTCTCTGTTGTGACAAAAGCAACGATCTTTCAGATAAAGACCGAACTTCAGAATATCAAGAAAGGGTCAGAATCGGTTTCTGTTTATCTCCAAAAGATTAAGGATCCCAGAAATCACCTTGCTGCAGCTGGGGTAATTTTTGATGATGAAGACATTATAATTCTTGCCTTAAAAGGTCTACCTGCAGACTTTAACACATTTCGATGTGTGATCAGAGGCAGTGAGAATGGGATATCTCTCAAAGACTTCAGGTCTCAACTCCTGGCTGAAGAAGCTATCATTGATCAGTCTTTTGATAATTCTTCTGGATTGGCTTTTGGTAGTGTCATGGTTGCTGGAATCCAATCTGACAAAGGGAAAGCACTTGTTCTTGATCAAGATCAACCCCGATCCTCCTCTGATTCATCTTTTAGGCACAATGGAGGTTCCAGTCTTCCTAATTCCAATCATACTACTGGCTCTTATAACACTGGGAGTTATCACAACTTTGGCCACTTTAAGAGTAACAATTTCAGGGGCAAAGGGAGAGGCAAATTTCAGTATAATTCAGGTCCTAGATTTTCCAACGGTAATCCTGGTATTCTTGGTACTCCAAAGCCATATCAATCTCACTGCCAGGATCACCCTTCTGAGATTCCTACTTGTCAAATATGCAACAAAAAGGGTCATGTTGCTGCAAATTGCTTTCAAAGACATACCAACACTGCCTCGAGCTCTCCTATTCAATGTCAGATCTGTTGGAAATATGGACACTCAGCTCTTCAATGCTATCACAGAAGTAATTTTGCGTATCAAGGAAGGCCTCCAACCACTAATCTCAGTGCTATGCATGCAAATCATCAAGCTTCAACATCATTTGACCAGTTTTGGCTTGCAGACACTGGTGCTACATCACACATGACCTCTGACTTGGCCAATTTGGACCTTTCTCATTCATATCATGGCACAGATACAATTACCACTGCCAGTGGTGCAGGTTTGCATATTTCCAATATTGGCACGTCTAAATTGGTTGTTCCTCATCATTCCCTCACTCTTAAGAATGTATTACATGTTCCAAAGCTTTCTCAGCATCTGTTATCCGTTTATCAACTATGCAAAGACAATAGGTGCAGATTCATTTGTGATGATGTGTCTTTTTGGGTTCAGGACAAATCCACACGGACAATCCTACTCAAGGGGCTGTGTAGAGCTGGTCACTACCCTATACCATTCACCATTTCACAGAAGCCAGATTCATCACCTACATTTCATTCATGTTTCCTTGCAAAACCTGTTCACTCAAGCATATGGCACAAAAGGCTAGGGCATCCATCCAATGCAATCACTTCTGCGATTCTACATCAATCTCAAGTACCTGCATCACTAGACACATGTTCATACATTTGTACACCATGTTTAGAGGGCAAGTTCACCAAATTACCATTTCAATTCCCTGTAACCAGATATGTACATCCTTTAGAAAAAATCCACAGTGATGTATGGGGACCTGCCCCTTTCCTATCCTATGAAGGATTTAGGTATTATGTAACCTTCATAGATGATTGTACTTGTTACACATGGATTTTTCCATTAAGAAATAAATCAGAAGTGTTTGCTACTTTTGTTCATTTTCATGCCTACTTGATTACACAGTTTTCTGCTATAGTTAAAATTTTTCAAAGTGATGGTGGTGGTGAGTATACAAGTACCAAGTTCCACCAATTTTTAGCACAACATGGAATTTTACATCACAAATCTTGTCCCTATACACCTGAACATAATGGTTTAGCAGAGAGGAAACACATGCATATTGTAGAAACAGTTGTCACCCTTCTTCAAACGGCCAAACTCCCTAACCAATTTTGGGTTCATGCTTGTGCTACAGCTACTTACTTGATCAATAGGATGCCGTGTGCTTCTTTACACATGAAGTCCCCTTTCCAAATGCTATATCACACTGTTCCTGAGATTAATCATCTCAGGGTTTTTGGGTGTGCATGTTTTCCTTTGCTCAAACCATATACTTCTTCTAAACTTCAACCTAAGACAGCAACCTGTGTGTGTTTTGGGATATGCCAGTCAATACAAGGGGTTCCTATGTCTAGATATTGCCACTGGGAAAATTCGAGTGTCCAGACATGTTTTATTTGATGAAGCCAGCTTCCCTTACTCAACCTTCACAGTGTTACACACTCCAAAGCCATCGTCTGTATCACCTATTCCATTACATCCACCCATGTTATCTCCAATCATTACATCCACAAATCAAGCAGTCACACCTTCATTGCATTCCATCTCATCTCCCACCACAGAGTCATTGTCTATGCATTCATCTAGTACTTCAGAATTTTCTTCTGCATCTCGAACCTCAGTATCCTTGGAACCTGTTGCATCTTGTGCTCCAGAATTTGATTCTTTACCTGCTCATGCCACACCTGCATTACACATACCCTGTGCATCTTCCTTACAACAATCACCTCCACCCAGCTCCAGTCCACAGCACCCTATCCCTGTGGATCCTGATTTCCACCCTGAGAGACTAAATGTGGTTCTGCCTATCCCCATGAATGTGCATCCCATGCAAACAAGGTCTAAGAATGGGGTGTTCAAAAAGAAAGCTTTGTTAGCTACAATTGCTTCTGAACCAAAGACTTTCAAAACTGCTTCCCAAGTGTCTGAATGGCAGATTGCCATGAAAGAGGAAATAGAGGCCTTTCATTCTCAACAGACTTGGTCTTTAGTTCCATTACCACCCAATAAGAACCTAGTTGGATGCAAATGGATCTACAAAATAAAAACACATGCAGATGGGTCTGTGGCTAGGTATAAAGCCCGACTTGTAGCACAAGGGTTTAGTCAAGAGGAGGGTGTCGATTATTTGGAGACTTTCAGCCCTGTGTTCAAACCTACAACTATAAGGTTGATTTTTGCCTTAGTTGCTCAATTCCAGTGGTCTCTTAGGCAGCTCGATGTAAAAAATGCCTTCTTACATGGTATCCTTCAAGAGGAAGTATATATGGCCCAGCCTCCAGGGTTTGAGAGTGTCACACATCCTTCACACTATGTTTGCAAGCTTCACAAATCATTATATGGTCTCAAACAGGCTCCTCGAGCCTGGAATGACAGGTTCACTAGCTTCTTACCAAGCTTGGGATTTCAAGTCTCACAGGCTGATCCCTCACTGTTTATACAACAGTCTTCCAAGGGCACGGTGTTGTTGCTTTTGTATGTTGATGATGTCATTCTCACAAGTAGCAGCTCTCCATTGATCAACCAAGTGATCACAGCTCTCACTGCAGAATTCGAAATGAAGGACTTGGGTCTTCTGCACTACTTCCTGGGTTTGCAGATCAGTTACACCTCAGAGGGTTTGTTTGTGTCTCAAGCAAAGTATATTAATGAGTTAGTTGATAAAGTTGACCTCCAGGACTCTAAACCGTGTGCTACACCATGTCTCCCATATCACAGACTTCTTAAGGATGATGGGAAGCCATATCACAGTCCTGCTCAATATCGAAGTATTGTTGGCGCTCTGCAGTATCTTACTTTCACTAGACCTGACATTGCATTTTCTGTCAATCAAGCTTGTCAGTTTATGCACAATCCTATGATTTCTCATGTTATTGCAGTTAAGAGAATCTTCCGTTATCTCAAGGGGACATCAACTTATGGCATTCATTTTAAACCTGGACCATTGCATCTGCAATCTTATAGTGATGCAGATTGGGCAGGTGATCCAAATGATCATAGAAGCAACACACGGTATCCCGATCATCCACAAAAGCTGAGTATCGAGCTTTGGCAATCACAGCTGCAGAATTTGCCTGGATTCGCCAATTAATCTGTGATATGCATATACCGTTACATTCCTCTTCGATGATCTATTGTGACAATGTCTCAGCTATTGCCTTCTCTACTAATCCTGTGTTTCATGCCAAATCCAAACACATTGAGATCGACTACCATTTTGTCCGTGAGAGAGTCACTCGGGGTGATCTTCAAGTTCAACATGTGTCTTCGACAGACCAATCAACTGATATTCTAACAAAGGGATTGTCTGCCCCATTATTTCAACACCATTGCAACAATCTGATGCTTAGTGTTCTCGAGCATCAGCTTGAGGGGGGATGTAAGAAGAATAAAAGTGATCCATGTGAGGAAGTTATCCATGGTCAAAACAAAGCCACTTGTCAAAAGATTAAATAGGTGGTTATACATATAGTTGGTTAGTTAGAATATTGTTAGAGTGAATTAGTTGGTATAAGGAGGTAGTTAAAGAAGAGTACTTGTCCTGCAAGTTTGGAAAACTTCTATATAAGTGAACTATGTAAATCATATGGGTTTCTAATGAAGAAAAACATTCTCTACTGATACAATTCTATCTTGTCTCTTCTACCTCTCTTCTTAAAACCAGATTTCAGCTATCTCAATAAACATATGTTGACACTTTATGCCTTCTAACGCAAATGCTGCCATGATTGCAAACTTTAAGGTAGCCTAGAATTCTTTGAGTTAGGAAGTCACAATCAGTGTCAAGGGAACCTATGTTGACGCTTGCATATGATGGTTGATGCGAGAATTAAACGCACACAAATTAAACCCTATTTGTGACAATTGTAGTAATGATGTAAGTAGGGATCGTTCTAACCGGGGATTAACTAGGGGTGCTAAAAACTTGACTCAAATAAATAAAACTAACTTTTATAACACTTAACTCACTTAACAAGAACTCAAAACAAGTCCACAAGACTCCAAATACTTAAAAACACAAAATAAGATAGATTGTAATGACTAAGACTAAACAAAATATGGGGGGGGGGGATTGAGGTTTTGACGAAATTAAACTAAATGCACAGATTGTAATTTAAAGGCAGAATGTAAATATGAATGTGATGAAAATATGGATGAAAGCTAGCTAAGGGGTTCTTCTCCACACATGTTACACTTGCATACAAGATTGATTTTCAGTTGGTCTTTCGATAAATTATTAAACTCAACACCCCGGGTTAATTAGGTCCGCTTAAATTAACCGTCAAGTTCTCCTTAAGTTAATGAATTGGATGGGTTTGCGCAACGCAATTCACAACATTCTCCAAAAGTCCTTTACGTGAAAAGCACAATAAAGATACAATCAAAGATCATTAAGTATCATGAAAACTATAAGTGTTGACGAGGCCTTCGTTACTATGATGAGCATGAAACTAGTGCCAAGAATTCATTTAACGCGATTGTTTATAAGCAACCTCCACTACTTGTGAATATAAGTTCATAACGATTAGGTGAAACTCACTTATATTCTAGCGTCATATTCATGCATGAAAATTAAGCGTGCACTCTCAATAAACATACATAAATAAGTTATCAATCAAACGGTTAAACAAATTGAATCCACAACTTATGAAATTCCAACCAAAGGTAATCAATTCATACTGCAAGCATAAACATGGTTTCGAATCACCCCCTAACTAAAGGGGGTTTAGTTCCTCATACGTACAAGACAAAGAGAATTGAAATTAAACATTGAAATCAAAGAAACACCTAAACATTCCAACAACTCAAACTTGAATTGTATGAACGTTTAGGCCCTCTTCTCTTCCTCTTTGTTGAGGCACAAGGTCTAAGGAAATGTTTAGGGCTTTAGGTGTATGTGGAATGGAGTGGGGAGTGGTTGGAGATGGAAGCAATGGAGGAGAAAAGGTGCAGAAAATGGAAGGGGATGCACGGCAAAGAATGGGGGATTTTGTGATGGTGTGTTGTGTGATTGTTTTGTGGTGAATGGGAAATTCGTTTGTATGAATGCATTGCATGGTTTTATAGGGAGAGAATGGATGGAAGAGCATGTTAATGGTAGCTAGGAGGGAATGATTAAATAGGGAATGCATGTGGAATGACAACTAGGTTGGTTGGTGGAAAGCTGAAAATGCAAAGGGGAATGCTGGAAATGGGATGGAAGACACGGCAATGGGTGGATGTGTGTGCATGTGGCTGAATTGTTTGTTGGGAAAGCTTGTGAGTGAATGATTAAAGATGCATGTGGATGAATTATAGAATGGGAAAGCATGTGATTGACAACTAGGGTGAATGGTGGCTGCAATGATGAAGTGGGATGGCTGAAATTAGAATGGGAAAGCCACGGCATAGAATGTGTTTGGGTGCATGTGGCTGAAATTGGTAGGTTATGCATGGGTTAGGATGGTTTTTGGGAAGAGAATGGGCTAGGCCCTTTGTTTTATGTCCTAAAATGCATACAAGGCCTTCAATTTCATCCAACACTTTGGCTCCAAGCATAAGCTATCCATCCTTAGCCCAATAGTGCTCCAAAATGCCCCAAAAGGCTCCACAATGCATCCTTTCGTCAAATACGTCTTATGATCCTGAAAACACACAAAAGAAGCTTGATGAATTAAAATAACTAAGAATTAATAACATAAATGCACGAAAACGAGCCAACTAAGTCGCATAAATATGCTCCTATCAATGGTGCCTTCTAACGCAAAAGCATTTGCCATGATTGGAAAATTTGAGGTCACCTGGATTACATCCAAAATTTTCTACTACCACTGCTTCCACTTTTGCAGTTGATCCTAAAAATAGGGAGATTATATTTACACACCCTAAATTACTTTTCTCATACCTAAAAAGTGTTAGTGGTATGTAGAATATAAAAAAATATTAAACAAATAAAAATGTAGGAGAAGTAATTTGATGTGTGTGAATATAATCTCTCCTAAAAATATTGACGTGCCTGAAATAAATGTCATGCAAATATTAATTAACTAGATCAAAGATTAATAAGAAAATGATCTTGTACATGTAATTTTAGCAGTGGGACAGAGACTGACATATTGCTATGCTGCAAAGGGTAACAAAGGAGCCCATTCCGGAAGAAGGAGCCATAGTCTTGCTGTATATTCTGGCTTGTATACACACACACACACATGTAGTAGAGAATTTTTGTTGTGAGCTCTTCATCCTAAACCCTTATATTTATAGTCGATATAATATGACTTTATTTTGTTTAGAAAAAATAAAACTAATATGAGATCTATATTGATTTTGCTACCTACCCAAATCACAAAACACAGCTTTAACTTCTTTTTTTTCTTGTCAATTCCTTATTTATTTATCTTGTGTCCACTGTAATTAAGGTTAATTGGGGAGGCTGATCATTTCACTGGGGGACACTGAGTTTCAATCGCAGCTGCGACTCTCACCCATACTGAAATATTCGATCAAATATTATGACCACATGTTTGATATGTGTTAATCTCCAAACCTAATTATTAAGCCAATTTAATTTAATTTGATCAACATAATGCCAGCAAATAAAAAATATCAAACGAAAGGTCCCAGTACAACTATGAAATGCGTATATATTTATTCATTGGACAAAAAAAAAGTGTAGCGAAGGGTGGCCAGCAACATTACATTGTTGTTAGGCAGCTAACACTTCAGTTTTAATTGGACAAAACTTTAGGCAGCTAACACTTTAGTTTTAATTGGACAAAACTTAAGAAAACGGCCTTGCTATGATCCTCATGCACTAGCAGGAGGGCTGATTTTGCCACCAACGCGTATGCATTTGCCATGATCGCAGCGTTTGAGGTCACCTGGATTACGTTTAATTAGGAAGTCACAATCGATGTCATGAGAACATACGTTGGCACCGGCCTCTTCTAATGCCACTGCCGAGGAGCCTGGTTAGCATGAGAATGATGTGCTCCAATGCAAACACATTTCCCATGATCGCAAGGTTTGAGACCACTTGTATTACATTTAATTAGTAAGTCGCAATCAATGTCACAAGAGCATACGTTGGTGCTGGCCTCTTCTAATGTCACTGCAAAGTTAGGAGCCTCATTAGCATGAGGACGGTGCCCTCCAATGCAAACACATTTGCCATGATCACAAAGTTTGAAATCTCCTAGATTACATTTAATTACGAAGTCGCAATATCAATGTCATGAGCGCAAACTTTGGCTTATTTACCATATTTTCATATTAATTATCCCTAAGTTTTGTTAAGGAATTGATTATAAAAGAGCCTTATTACTTTCATTTTCTCAGTTTCAACCATTCTGCGCACGTAGGACGTTTTTGGTGACAATTCAACTTTCCGAAGGAGTTTTGATGCAAGGCTAATTGGAGAAGGAAGCTAAGAGGCTGAAGATTATTGTATCCGAATTTCATAATTTTCCATGAAGCCATTCATTCCAGTTTTACCAATTAATCCCGCAGAAGTTGTTTTCCCGTCAGAATTGTGCAGCTGTGGGAGAATGAAGATTTGAAGGCCATCCCGATTTTTCCCAGTGGTGTGAGATATATTCATGGAAAGATAAGAGATAAAGCTACGTTTCCTATATTTTTACAGAATTTTCCAGAAGAGAAATCAATCTGGTGTGCAAGACAGGTGACGTGTTTCCCAAGCATTTGTGTCATTAATTGTTTAGGAGTTTGTTTTATTTAGGAGAGTTTCTCCCAGACCTTTCAGGGTTTTTCTAGTATAAATAAGGTCCCTAAGATCTCTCTGTAGAGCCCCCACATCCCCATATCACCCACACCATTACACCATTCACCATCTCTGCAATTTGTGAAGAAGAGCTTAGGGACGTGCTTTGCCATGGATTCTGGGTTCTATCTTTCTTTTATTTTTATTTCTATGTGTAATTAAGTTATTTTCTAAGGTTTATGATGAAGCCATGATATGAATATTTGCAAAGTACTTTGTTAATTATTATCCGATTATATGCCATGTTATATTCTTAATATTTGTGGGTATTTTATTCTAGATTCAGATTTCTAATGACTGATCCCTTTAAGAATTTTGCATCTAGATATTTAGATAAATCTATGAGGATGACCAATCAATTAGGTTTACTGGAACTAAGATTAAGAAAAGTAGACAAACTAGTGAGGATGACCAATATCAAGCTAGCCCTACTTGGTTGACATGATTCTTCTACGCTTAATGGGTTTTTATGTGTTTAATTGTATGCCTAACCAATAGGATATAATTATCATGTAGAGACACAAGAGTTGATGCTTAACCACGGATTAATTCATACCTTAGAAAGAACAACCTTTAACATTGACATGGTAATCGACATTGACATGGTAATTGGATAGTAGTTGGCTCTAGGAAAAGTAAATAAGATTGTTATTGGTGGATTCATAACCTTCGGTTTTCTTGTGTCATTTGTGATTTTAATTAATTGTCTTTTATTTTTCTTGTTAATTATAGTCTTAATCAATTATTCAATTCAATCTATTCGTTGTTTGTTTAATTAAGTCTAACGTGATTAATCGGTTAGATTGGTGTTAAAGCAATCCATGTGAGATCGACCTCGTATTTGCATATATTACTACAATTGATTCATGCGCTTACGAGTTTAATTTGGTTTAAATTAATCTATTATTTAGGTTAGTTTAAATACACATCAGGCACCAGCCTCTTCTACTATCACTGCTAAGTTAGGAGCCTTGTCAACATGAGGATGGTGCCCTCCAATGCAAATACATTCGCCATGATTGCAAAGTTTGAGACCACCTGAATTACATCTAATTAGGAAGTCACAATAAATGTTACGAGAGCATACGTTGGCGGCTGCAGTTGATCCTAACAATACTGATACACCAAAAGAAAAAATCGATGACGCAAATTTTAACTAATTAGAATATAGATTAATAAGGAACTAATCTTGTACATGTAATAATTTAGTAAGTGAGTGAGAGAGACTTACAAATTGCAATACTGCAAAGGGTGGCAAAACCGATTCCGAGAGAAGCAGCCATAGTTTTATGCGATAAGACTAGAAACTTTGGTTGTTGATGGGAGCTAGACTGGCTGACTCCCTCTATATGTATACTCTGTGATATGGCTCCATTTGCCCATTTTTCGACGTGAGATGGAAAGTGGGTTATTATTTTGTTCCCTCCTCAGATTATTTTCATTTGAAATATGTTATTAATTGTATATTTTCTTCTTTTTTCATTCAGATATCATTATATTTCTTCTATAAATTACAGATTTAATACTAAATGTGGCCAGATTTCATGGCAATTAGAATCTACTAGATTCTTTTTTTCCCTTCAAAACGTATTATTATTTCTTTCTTCTATAAATTACAGATTATGTACTAGCCTGGCCATATTGTATGAGTGATTTCATATCTTAATTGTTTCAAATTTACAATAGTGCTACCGTCTTTTTTTTTTCCCGCCACAATGTCATAACATATATATGGCTATTACAATGCCATGCCATAAATAAACAGGACGAATATCTCTAGATAAGGGTTTATTTTGTGTCATTTTGTTGTGAAAGTATTTGTCACGTTGTTTGGTTAGAAGATATTTGATATATCGAAAATAAATCAAGTTTCAAATATTTAAAATTAAAAAAAATAAAATAAATAAAGATACTTGAAACTAGATGATTTTAATTTGTTTTTAATATTAAAAAAAAATGTAAAATGAGTATAAAAAATGTAAAAGAGAAGAAAAGGTAATGATCAGCTTAACCTAATAGCCATGTTGACATTTTAGAGCCAAATTTAAATGTCAAAAGATAAAAGTGGAGAAAAAGTAATAATAAACTTAACCTAATAGCTGTGTTTGATTTTTTGGATCTAAATGCACTATATAGTAATTCATCTGCTTATGACATGATATCTCCACTATCATAGAATTTTATTAAGAGTTTTTTTTATTTAAACATAGCAAACCGTCTGTTAATTACTTCAAATTAATTAACCCACCCCGACGCAATCCAACTTGAAGCCTTTTCCCCCTGTCAAATCCTGATTTATTCATCTTTAATTGTTTATTGATTTGATACATTTTTACTTCTCGTATTTAGTTTGTATTAACTATTTATTCATTAGATAAGAAAAACCGTATTGCAGCCGATCAAGAAAGCCTTTCTTAATTAATAATTTCAATAATTCTGGGCCACTCTTTTTTATTGTCAATGTTTGATCAAGCCAACTACAGAAAGGATATCAAAAACCACAACTCAAATATGAATTTGGTATCTAATTTTATTCATTAGATAAGAAAAAACTTAGCCGATCAAGGTCGGTTTTAGGGTGTCCAACTACATAATGTAACGTTCAGTAAAGGGACAAAACTTAGTTAGGGCTAGAGACTGACAATTCCGATGCACGCTTAAGTTCCTTGGCCTTCCATTCGGTATCGGCAATCAGTGTGACGGGTCCTTCTACTGCCAGTGCCGAGTTAGGAGCCTCGACAGAAGGAGGAGGGCCGGTTTGGCCTCCGATGCAAATGCATTCGCGAGTAATAGTATTGCAAAGTTTGAGGCCACCCGGTGGACATGTAATAACATATTCGCAATCTACGTCACGCAAACAAAGTTTGGTATCGACGGTTTTGTCTTCAGCTTCAACTTCTGCCGATGCTCTTAATAATAGTGACACACCTGAAAAATAGATACATATATGTGTGTAAACAGTAAGAAATTTACAAACTAGCATTGTACATGTAATTTGAGAGAGAGAGAGAGAGAGAGAGAGAGAGAGAGAGAGAGAGAGAGAGAGAGAGAGAGAGAGAGTCACAGATTGCAAAACATAGGGTGACAAAGGAACCCATTCTGAAAGAAGCACCAGTAGTCTTGCAGTATAGATGATGAAGAATCCAAAATTTGATTTTTGTTGCGAGCTTCTCATCTAACTCCCTCTTTTTATTCAGTGGAAGATGACTTAGTTGATTGTTTTATGAGTGAAAACGCACGATATTCATTAATTAAGCATCAAAATAAACGTACAGAGGATAGATCACAACCTAGGTGAACCTCTGAAATCTTAATTAATTGATTGTTTTTATGTAATTAATTTTAAATATTTACTCCTCTAATTAAATAGATAAATTAATATTTCATTTTTCGGTTTAAAAAAGAGAAAATTAGAATCTCCCACTCTTTTTTTACATAATTTTTATTAAACATTTGTTTCTTTTAAAAATTTGATTAAGACGCTTTAACTAGTGTCCACCTAATCATTTTTAAATTTATTTTATTTACATGTCATTAGTTTATTTTTTAAAATAAAAATGCTATATGTTGATTTCCCACTTTATCCTTTTAGTTGATAAGGGGAATTTTTTTGGCTTGTCAGGATTTATACCTTTTTTAGGGATATTATTAATGGCTATTAACTAAATCACCAATATTATCTATAAACTTTGAATTTTGATTATTTTTTTTTGGTGTCAGGGTTTATACCTATTTTGTTGGCTCGTTCGCATCATAAAATTATTATTGAAATATAAAAGTTGTTGATAAAAAGGATGAGTTTGGAGTCTTTGGACTGAGATTAGTGCTATTCGGCATGAGATATATAATGTGAATTTTAAATTGAAATCAATTTGAAACGTATTCAAGTCAATTTGAAACATACCAATAACAACTTGAAACGTACCGATGATAAATTGAAACGTACCCATTTCACCTTGAAACGTTCAATAACAACTTGAAAAATACCAATGCTAAATTGAAACGTACCCATATATAAATGTGAATTTCAAATTGAAATCAATTTGAAATGTATTCAGGTCAATTTGAAACGTACCAATAACAACTTGTAACGTACCGATGCTAAATTGAAACATACCCATTCTAACTTAAAACGTACTAATATATCGGTTTGAAACGTACCAAATTATCCTTTAAAAGAAAATGTACCACTAAATTCTATTTCCGAAATGTACCATGGTACGTGAAAAAGATGGAAAGATGGGTAAAAGTGTGCTAAAACAAGAAGTATACCCTTTGATATGGATACTTAGACCAAGAGGTGTGCATAAAATGAAATATGAAGGAAATGAATATGACCAACAAGGGAGAACAAAAGAGGGTTTGATCGGCTGGTCGAGGAAAGCAATGACATGAAAAAATTGCTAATGGTTGTAGAAGAAGATAGCACGTTAGTTACTTGTATGGTGTGGAGTTAGGAATAAAATGCACGTTAGAAGCATAATTAGATCAGGTTTGATGTGTTAAGATTTTTAAAACTAATCTACTACATTTTAGGAGATTGGGGATATTAACATGATAATTATTAATTAATTAAAGGTACATCATAATGGCAAATCGTGTAATATGGCATTAAAAAGATGTTACTTATAAAATAAGTGGCACCTTAATTGTAGGAAGAATGTTTAATCAAATTCTTAAAAGAAGCAGATGTTTAATCCCATAAATTAAAAAAAAAAGCGCCTATATCAAAACTACCCTTTAAAAAAAGAGTGTTACTAGACTCACCCCATTGTCCTATTTCTACACCCACCATAAAAAATAAGAAAAATAACCTACTATCTTCCCACCCACCATTGTCCCCAAAGTACCCTTCCAATCTCCACCCTTGACACCGTTCACCAGCACAGCCTACCCCTTCCCATAGCCATTACTGACTGATGAGAAGTACAACCTACCCCTTGACACCCATATTGCTTCTCTAGCCTGTTCTCCCATCTATTTTTTTTAATTATTTAAATAATATTTTAATATAAGGAAAATGATTATATTTATATGATTGAAATAGAGGGAAGTAAAATAGTGACCACCCTTCTGCAATTTTTACCACCATCCCGACTATCCCCATGGCTGACCACAGAGGTGATGCAACAATAGAACGAAGAGTCAGTCGCTCAACCAATCATAGAATCAAAGCCGAAAGAATAAAAAGTGAAATCGGTAGAGAAAGAAACTCCGATGACATCCATATATGGCTTGATGCATTCAGTATGTTTGGGATTTGTACTACGACGAGCTCGACGAATACAAAGATCAATTCGTGATTCAATAATTTAGGATCCAATAAACATAAATTAAAATTAGAAGGAATAAAGTGACGACGAGACGTTTGGGAATTGAGATTACGAGTTGCTGGGAGTGTGGGTGGAAGTGAACGATCTGATCTTGTTTCCCTTAGTCCTTATTTGACATTTTACATGAGGATAAATTGGTAATTAAATTTTTTAATAAAAAATGGGTGTAGAAATAAGACAGAGGGGTGGTAATAGTAGCACTCTAAAAAAATAGTTTAATTATTTGATTGTTTAGAAAGCCAGGTCTTAGTAAATTTATTCATTCCAAACCAAAAATCACAACACCAATATGTAATTAATTTTAAATATTTACTCCTCTTATTGTATAGATAAATATTTCATTTTTCGGTTTTTTTTTTAAAACCTTTTTTTTGTTCAACTTCATTTTTCGGTTAAAAAAAAAAAGTTTAATTATTTGATTGTTCAGAAGGCCAGGTCTTAGTAAATTTATTCATTGCAAACCAAAAATCACAACAGCAATACGAAATGTGTAGTGATTTATTCCTCCTTTTTTTTTTTTTTTTTTTTTGGACAAAGTGATTTATTCATTAGTTAAAGAAAAAGTGAGGCTGATTATCATTAATTAGTGCAGAGGACGATGATCTTCCTACATGCTTAATTTCATTGGGCTCCGTCGCATTCGCCATAAGTATCATAAGTTTGAGGCCACTTGGAATACATTTAATTTGCCAAGTTAAGCGCCTCATCAGCTGGAGGAGGGTCTTTGGGGCCTTCAACGCATTCACAATTTCCATGAGCACAAAATTTGATGTCACCAGGCGGACACTGAACTGCGAATTCACAATCGACATCTCGCCAACATTTGGTGTCGACAACAGCTTCTCCTACTGCTGTTGCCGAGTCATCAGCTGGAGGAGGTCTTTTCGGGCCTTCGACGCACTCACATTTTCCATGAACACAAAATTTGATGTTGCTTGGCGGACAATGAACTGCGAATTCACAATCGACTTCTCGCCAACATTGTGGCAACTGCTTCTTCTACTGCCGTCGAGTCATCAGCCTTTGTCCCAATATTTGCTTCCACTTCTGCAGATACTCCTAATAACAATACTGATGCACCTGAAATATATATATATATAAACATCATGAAAATATATTAATTAAAAGAATTAATATCAAAAAGAAACTAATAAGAGAGAGAGAGACTCACAGATGGCAATACTGAAAATCTAGACAACGAAACCCATTTTGAAAGAAGCAACAATTAGGATTTAGGGT
Source organism: Pyrus communis (assembly GCF_963583255.1). NCBI lineage: Eukaryota > Viridiplantae > Streptophyta > Magnoliopsida > Rosales > Rosaceae > Pyrus > Pyrus communis. The sequence continues at coordinate 21,029,166 of NC_084819.1, forward strand.
TTATATAAATATGACGAGGAATGTGAAATTTGGTTTTTGTTGTGAGCTTCTCAACTGAGTCCCTCAACATTTTATTGTGGATCAAATGACTCCATTTATGGTTGAAAAATGAAAAGATGGGAAGATATTAATTAATTTTAAGAAATGCAGTTTGCTCCTTTTATTATTGGTCAAAAGAAATGTATCCCATAATTCCCATTAGTAAAAGTACGTTACAAGCAGAGAAATTATTAGGTAGTATTGTAGCACCAGCTGACAATGCTGAGTGGTGGTATTGATCCGCTAGAAATTTGACACCTATATAATTAAAACAAATTGGTGTCTGCCGTTAAAGGCTTAAAGCCCAATTACATAGTAAAGACGGTGTTGAATTTTTCTGGCAATGGTCAAGACCGAAGAGGCCGGCATAACGATCGCTAAGTCCTCCATTCTTTACACCTGCAATTTGTGTTCATCAATACATAATTTTAACAATGAAGACCATTCCGACAGACATGGCCACTGCCACAAATAGATTTCAATTTTGGGAGCACCCCTTGAAGATGGGAGAAATCTAAACCTAGCTAGCTAATTGAAGATGGTGGTGGAGGGAGTTAGGCCATCTCCAACTGAAGCGTCCAGAGGGTCAGAGAGCCGAAAATAACCCAAAAACTGTCTCTAACCGAGGACTAGGCCAAATGGCTCGTGGAATCTGAGAGGGCCCCACAAAATCTGAAAGCGCTAGAGGGCTGGCCAGAAAAATTTTCCTATAACTTCTATTTCACAAAATTTGTTTCATTTTATTTTAAATTCTATTTTTTTCCTATAACTTTTATTTCACAAAATTTGTTTCATATTTTTTTTAAATTATATTTTTTTCCTATAACTTCCTAAGCCATTATACAACATTAAATTAAATTAAGTAGCATGAAACAACATTAAACAATATGAAACAACATTAAATAACATTAACCAACATACAAATTATACAACATAAAAAAAACATTTAACAACATGAAACTTAAACGATATTTTTTAAAACATTTAACAACATAAAACTTAAACGCCTACCCCATGCTTCTTTTGGTCCAAAGATGTGCAACAAGATCATGTTGTAGGTACTTGTTTGTGGCACGAGAACGTATCATTCTATAGTACCTCATGTACTCATTTATAGAGATAATACCAGTTCTTGGATTGAAAGGAAAATTAGGCCCATCATATATTTTTGCATGAGCCCTTCTTGACCTATTTGGATCTTCTTGGTCATCATCGGACTCTCGATCAATATACCCATCTCGCTCATCCTCCACTATCATATTGTGTAATATGATGCAAGACATCATGATGGAGTCCAAATTTTCTCGACTCCACCCTCTTGCTGGCTCGCTAATGATTTTCCAATGGCTAACTGACGTCAACTAGCCGTTGGTAGCTGACATCATGCTGACGTCACCTAGCCGTTGGATTTGAAATTAAGTTGTAGTTTTTAAATAATAAATTATGTTTGGCCCTATGGTCCTCGGTTAGAGACGGTTTTTTGTGACAGGGCTAAAACGAGCCCTATGGCCCTCGGTTGGAGACGGAGGCAAATATGGCCCTGCATTGTTCATTAAAATATTAATTTCTTAGAGGGCCAGAGGGCTAAAACGAGCCCTTTAGCTAGCCTTCAGTTGAAGATGACCTTACTGGAAGCCAACAAATCGCTTGAAAGTTTGGGTGCTCCGCACTTGTTGTAATCATCCATTGAATATAAAGGAAAACTAATGAAAACGGTTTGAAAATTTTGAGATTTAACGATAAGGACAAAATAAAAAGGTAAAGTAAATAGTACCATAATTGGTTTTTTAGTGTAAAAATATGGTTTTTCGTTAAAGTAAATAGTATCGGGAGCTATTTGTTAAAGTTCTCTGAATATAATTGACGAAATCAATTTCTAATTTTTTTTGTTCTTTTGATTTGGTTTAGTATTAGAGCCTTTAGGGCTCCATAACTTTTCTTGATCTACTTTCCTAATTAACCAACAAGCTTTCATTGCAACACCGCTCCATTGTTCTTGATCCTCTTCAATACCTGAGTAGTGGTGCAACCAATTCAACCCTAAACCCTAATTCAGCCTCTGGTCCTTCTTTGTAATCGCGTGTTTGCTTGAATCCGGTAGGAGGATTTGGGCGTTGACGGCAGAAGCCGAATTGTTTTAACTATACACGTGTCAAATTTCTAGTAGATTAGTACCACCACTCATCGCAGCCAGTTGGTGCTACAGAATAACCTAATAATTTCTCTTACTAAGTGCATGTATTTTTCATAAATTTTTACAGTTAATGCTAGAGAAAAACATTGTTAGACTAAATTTATAAATTAAATGATGTGTCAATAATAAGAAATGAGCACGTTAATTAACAATTAAATAATAATCCAATTATCAACTTTCATGTTATTTTGTTTACAAAAATTTGGTCTAAAAATTTAATTTCCTTAGCATTACCCAATTTCCATTATATTCTTTGAACCGGCCTAATTATTTTGGTTAGAAATATTTCCTGGTATTACAATATAATTTAATTTTACTTGGTACAACACAAAACAAATAATTTTATTTGATCATAATTCTTGGGCTTTTTAAATTAGGAGCCCACTTTTCTATCTAGACATTGTAAAAGAGTTTAATACATTTTATGGTACTTAACCATCAACGGATCAGAGTGGCGCAGCGGAAGCGTGGTGGGCCCATAACCCACAGGTCCCAGGATCGAAACCTGGCTCTGATATAGTAGTGGCTTCCGGTGGCGTTCTATTTTTCGACTATTCTTTTTTCTTCTATCCCAAAAGCACTTTCGTACATTATCTTCTGCCTTTTTAAGTAGGGCCTTTTTGGATTTTTCTCTCTTTCCCAGAAGCACTTTTGTACTTATCTTCTGGTTCTGTATTTATCCTCGAGGAGAAGCACTTTTTGTCAAACTTCATACATCATAAACAGATTATGAGAAACACATGACCGCATTTCGTTTAGATGTATTTTTAAAATGATTGAAATCGTTTTTAAAGAAAATATTTTTGGGTTTCAAAAACACTTAAAGAGTTTTTCCAGGATTTACTTGCATGCTTAATAAAAATTAGTTCTAAAAACATTTTCAACAAAAACGCTTTCGGTTATTTTAAAAACACATCAAAACGAGCAATCTGTAAATACAATTTTTGCTTATAAGGCTTTTTCCTGTAGTTTTTCTTTTGGCTTTAAGTTCATGTCAAGATTCTCGATAAAAAAAAATGTTCATGTAAAGATTCCTCTCTCTCGATCGTTTATATATATAAGGCTTTTTAGTTAGAATGATCCTTAAAATTTGCATAACTCCTCATTCGGATTACTGAGATTTGAAATTGATAGAATTGGTCCCTGAGTTTGTCCACAATTAATCATTTTGGTCATTCTGTGAAAAGTTTTCATAAAATAAGGACAAAATGATAAAAATACCCTCAACTTTTGTCAAATCATTTTGGTCTATTGTTTATTATATTGAGGGTAATTTTGTCATTTGGATTCTTATTTAACATACTTTTTTACTAAAGGACCAAAATGATTGATGCTAGATAATCTCATGAATCACTTCTATTAATTTCAAATCTCACATACTAAATTAAGGAGTCAGACAAATCTCAATAACCTTTTGGCTAAAAAGCTTATATTATAAACACGAGTAGGCCAACGAGCCTACAACTCCTTTCTCAGCCATTCCTCTTAGCTATCTCTTTCGTCTTCTTCCTCCTCTCCTCTCAGTTCTCCTGTTCCTTCTCTCATGGCAGCAACAACATCATCAAGTACTTCTGCAGAAGCACTTCCCAATCTAAGAATCGTAGTAGAAAGCAACCCTTCCAATTCACGATTATCTGAGTTGGGTATTAACTCATGGCCCAAGTAAGTAATGTTAATTTCTCTTAGCTCTCTCATAGCGAGATCATCAGTTGTAAAGTTCGTTTGTCTTCCTGAACATTTGCTTTAACAAAAACAATAACCTAAACTACTCTAACACGGGGAGAGGTCTAACCACATATGTTGTTTTTCATGAGTACAATATATGTTTCCTAGCTTGTCCGTCTCTCTGAAGTCTTGACACGCTTAATTAATTTGCCAGTTATACTTTTGAACATTGGTTCTCAAAGTACTTTAGCTGGCTAATACATCAGGATAGAGATTCAAACTCGTGTCCGAATTGAGGACCGGCCACTCAAACATGGCCGGTCTAACCACATATGTTGTTTTCATGACCATTTAGTTGATCCGTCCTTTTGAAATCTTGGCAATTAATTTGTTAGCTATACTTTCGAACTCGAGATTCTGAATGGAGATATTACTTTGTGTAATCAGATGGGGATGTCCACCGGGGAAGTACACATTGAAGTTTGATGCAGCGGAGACATGTTATCTGTTGAAAGGCAAGGTGAAGGTTTACCCTAGAAAAGGCTCGTCGTCATCTGATGAGGAGTTTGTAGAGTTTGGTGCTGGAGACCTTGTGACCATTCCCAAGGGACTCAGTTGCACATGGGACGTCTCAGTTGCTATTGATAAACACTACAAATTCGATTCTTCATGATCATATCATCTTCATCATCTTAACTAATTAACTAATTAACTAATTAAGCTAGCCATCTTCCATTAATTCCTGTAGCTTCTAGTTAATTTGCTTCTAGTTTATGTTTAAACATGAAGGGCATGTAATTAAACAAAAATTCTACAATGCACCGAAGCACTAAACGGTTAAATTAATATGGGTGGATTTTGAGTTTCTTAACGTTCAAATACTAGTGCATTTCATACACCAAAGTGTTGTAAAAAATCCGTAATTAATTAAGTTCTTGAATCCAAGATAGAAAAAAGGGATTAATGCAGTAGTTCTACTTTTGTTAATGCAAAGTGATCTTACTCCCTATGCGGATGAGATTATGATTTTATGGAGGTGCTTTTTTTGTTCCTTTATTGGGCTGGTTTGGTATTGCTGTCATTTGAAAAAAAACTACTTTTGCTGTGTTGTGAGAATAAACAGCTGTGAAATAAAGCAGCAGAGTGTTTGGTAAACTTTTTTGTAAAAGTGCTTTGGAAAGAAAAAAAGCAGTATTATAGTGTTTGGTAAACTTTTGTGTAAAACAGATGTGACAAAGAGCCGATTTTTCAAAGCTGAGTTTTGCAGCTTCTTGTTTTTGGCTTTTTTTTTCACCCAAAACTGTGAAAAAAAGCTGAAGCTGAATGTTTACCAAACACAAAAACAACTCCTAGTTTTTTTCAGAATCACCTCAGTACCAAAGCAGACCATTGACTGATCAGCTTATTTTTTAGGTTGTTGACCGAAAAAGCTTACTTTTAAGAGATCTTTCAGTGTGTTAGGAACACGGTCTTTGTACAGTAAGTGTCGTAATACAAATAATTTGATCCTTAAAGAGAAATTTCAATTGCTTGTATTATGATACTTGGTGCATCTAGCTGTATTACTGGTACACTGAATTTTTTTTTCTATTTTTAAATTGGATTTTTAACATGCAATACAATATTGCAGAAAAGCCCTCCTTTTTGTAACTTTGAGCACGTGAAACCATATTTAAAATTTTCAGAAATCTCGGAACTTTTTTGACAATGTAGACATACAAATAATACAACAACAAATTAACAATACAATGCAAGCAAAAGCAGAATTTTTTTGCTTTCAGTTGCTCTCACCCAAAATGCACACGATTCCAAATGTTACATGTGTTTTTGTCATCAGACTTTTGGCCAGGGAGTTTAATGAGTCAAATGGAAGAGTTGAGTTGGACGAGAGAATATTTTGATAGGGTTTCTGAGGGAAAGCATCATGTGTTTGTCCTCTTTGCTTCTTTTTCATCACTCCAGTGTGAATGTGACTAGAATATTTGATCATATCATACGCATGATGTCTTTTTATATCTTGTTTTCCTTTTCCCAGTTCTGCATGCTTTCGATGCCTTCACCATTTACGGTACTCCAAAAAGAACAATCTTTTCAATTTTTGTGCAGTTCTTAATATGCACGTTCATATTTTTACTAAAATCCAAGTGCTTTTTAGGAAGCATTTCTGAAAAAAGCGCCAACTTATAAGCGCTTTGGTTGGTAGAAAACACTTTTGGCCCTTCATGAAGCAATCCGGAACACTCACTAAATTATGAATCTTTGAAGAGCTTTACTAAATTAAGGAGAAAATAAAGTTAAGAACTCTTCAATTCCCATTTCCTTTTTCTGTTGTTTGTTTAACGTAGTATTGATTTTATGAACTTGTATGATATGGTGGTCTTCGAATTTCCGTTGATGATATCGATTGATTGTTGTGGTTATGTAGAGACCCACTGTGGAAGTAACCGATCACAAGGCCCATGGTTCCATTCCAGAGCCTGCATCAGTTGTCATTGCTAGAGTAAGGGATCATCAACAAGATCATTGCATAACATAGCTCACTTTCTCCAATCATGAAGCAGATTGTTGGACTGATTCGTGTATGTAAATCTTGCCGACGTTTCTTTCATCATAGCAGGTTACCAAAGTGATGGAAATGATGGCTTCTGCTGATATTTTGTGTCTTGGCACGAAGTCTGTGCGCGGTATATGCAGTATTCCCTTTGAATAATGACTACATAGGCGTTGCATTTATCTCGTGCATATTCGGTTGTAGCTTGTCTAGTGAAGTTAGTTGCTGTTCTGTTTCGTTTTCAAAACGTCATTTGGTTTATAAGCTGTTTCTATCAACAGGCTTCAAGATGTAAGAGCCACCGAAATTGACAAAGCAGATATGCTTTCGTCTTTTCGCCAGGGTGACATTGTGAGAGCTCATGTTGTATCCTTTATGTGTGGAATGCCCCCGTTAGTACTAGGTTAAAAACATTGTCATGCAGATAAGATAGTTGTTAGCAGAGATGACGCCTTTCCGTTGCAGATAATTTTTTTTTTTTTGGGTGAACTTCGGTGATATGTTTAATACTACGTCAATTGTGCTTGAAATTCATATTGCAGTGATTAGTTACGGAAACAGTTTCCTTGATACTTTCCGTAAGCTGTCGCTTGGAGACGCTAAGGCTTATTATCTGTCAACCGCAAAGAATGAACTGGGCGTTATTTCTGCAGAGTGAAGCAGCAGCAGCAGCAGCAGGTATATGTTTTTTCTGCTAGTGTTCACTGAATTTTTTGTTAGTGTTCACTGAATTTTTTGCTAGTGCTATAATCTTTTGACGCGTATAAATGACACATTTACAAATAGCGTCTCATCCTCATTTCATATGTGCATCGGTGTTTCACTAGTAACACTATCAAATCCACATGATGTGAACTCGGATGTGATTTTATCTTCGTTCATCGTAAGTGAAACAATGGTGGCAAGAAGCTGGACAGAGATGCAGTGCCCCGGAACAGGGCAAATCAAGCATAGAAAGGTCGCTGAGGTCGGAGGATGAAAAGATGAACAGAGAATTAATGTGTTCGTCTTCTTTCTTCTCCTTTCGTTCCTTTTTCGAAAGCGTGTAACCTTAGAGTTTCTTATAGATCGTGTGCTCAGGGAAATAGGCTAAAGTCAGAACTCAGAAGTTATGGTAGTCTGATATAAGATTTTGTAACTCCGTCGACTCCCCCATGCACCTCTATGTGAAGGGTTTTACAAACTGGCAGTCTCCGGTTTATGGGTTCGCTTACGTTTTACTAATTTGAAAAATCGTGCAAGAGACTCTGGTTTCTTCTTGAGTTGAGTTGTACTTGTATATGCTGCATAAATTCATCCTATTCCAATATCATCATTCATTCATTTGAGTTAAGAGCTCACGAAAAAACTTGAGATTAAATTAAAATGTTTCATATAAAAGGCTAAGAATCCACCACACCAACGCGGAGTTTCGAAAATTACAAAGATTGATTCGGCATTGCATTTCCTTTATACCATGGAGATCGTATCCTCTTCTCTGTCCGTGTCATCAACCGGATCTTGCATCGGCATCTCTTGGGGACAGAAGAAAGGCTTCGGAGGCATCTGCAAGGCTTCGACTTCACCTTCAAGCATCTCTACGACTTTGCTCATGGAAGGGCGATCTGCCGGCTTCAGTTGTATGCACCACAATGCAACCATGATCATCTTCTTGGCTACTTTCTTATCATTCTCACAGGCATCAACAATTTCAACACTCAATCCCTTTTCTAGTTGATCATTAATCCAGGAAGGGAAGTAAATTTGGCTTGAATTTTGTGCATGTGCATTCAAGTTCTTCCTCCGACCGGTCATTTCCATTAGCAACATTCCGAAGCTATAAACATCAGCTTTGTACGAAACACCTCCGAGGTTTCTGTAGAACATTTCTGGAGCTATATATCCCATCGTGCCTCTTGGAGCAGTAAGAGAAAGAGTGTTATGATCTCTAGGGGAAAATCTCGCAAGACCAAAGTCGGAAATTTTAGCAGTGAAGTTCTCATCAAGAAGAATGTTGTGAGGTTTGATGTCAAAGTGTAGAATTTGCACATCACATCCCTCGTGTAGATATTCGATCGCACGAGCCACCCCACGAGCTATCTCATGCATTCTATCCCAACCAAGAACAACGCCTGTTTCCTTCTCTGAAAATATATATTTTTCGAGGGATCCTTTAGGCATGAAGTCGTAAACAAGAGCTCTTTTCGATTTCTCAGAAGAGAATCCAATTAGTTGCACCACATTGACATGATGGATTCTTCCAATTATGGCAACTTCATTGATGAAATCTTGCCCTTCATCTTTGGATCCACTCAACAGCTTGACTGCAACACGATGACCATCCGACAGCTCTCCTTTGAAAACGGAACCAAAGCCCCCCTGTCCGAGTTTATCTTTGAAATCCATTGTAATCTTGTTAATATCTGAATATGAATACCTTCTGGGCATAAGATCCTTGTATGCATCCAAGAATTCTTCAACCGCCTCGTCCTTTCGGAATTTTTTCGAATAGACTCCTTGACTCAGTTGTTTTAGAGGAACTACTTCCATGGAGATCGCATCCTCTTCACTGTCCGTGTCATCAACCGGATCTTCCATCAGCATCTCTTGGGGATAGAGTAAAGGCTTCGGAGGCATCTGCAAGGCTTCGACTTCACCTTCAAGCATCTCTATGACTTTGCTCATGGAAGGGCGATCCGCCGGCTTCAGTTGTATGCACCACAATGCAACCATGATCATCTTCTTGGCTACTTTCTTATCATTCTCACAGGCATCAACAATTTCAACACTCAATCCCTTTTCTAGTTGATCATAAATCCAGAGAGGGAAGTATATTTGGCTTGAATTTTCTACACATGCATTCAAGTTCTTCCTCCGACTGGTCATTTCCATTAGCAACATTCCGAAGCTATAAACATCAGCTTTGTACGAAACACCTCCGAGGTTTGTGTAGAACAGTTCTGGAGCCATATATCCCATCGTGCCTCTTGCGCCGCTAAGAGAAAGAGTGTTACGATCTCTAGGGGAAAATCTTACAAGATCAAAGTCGGAGATTTTAGCATTGAGGTTCTCATCAAGAAGAATGTTGTGCGGTTTGATGTCGAAGTGTAGAATTTGTATATCACATCCCTCGTGTAGATATTTGATTGCACCAGCCACCTCGAGAGCTATCTCGTGCATTCTATCCCAACCAAGAACAACACCTGTTTCCTTCTCCGAAAATATATATTTGTCGAGGGATCCATTAGGCATGAAGTCGTAAACAAGAGCTCTTTTCGATCTCTCAGAACAGAATCCAATTAGTTGCACCACATTGACATGATGGATTCTTCCAATTGTGGCAACTTCATTGATGAAATCTTGCCCATCACCTTTGGATTTCCTCAACATCTTTACTGCAACACGAAGACCATCCGACAGCTCTCCTTTGAAGACGGTACCATAGGCCCCCACTCTGAGTTTATCCTTGAAATCCATTGTAATCTTCTTAATATCTGAATATGAATACCTTCTGGGCATAAGAATCTTATATGCATCCAAGAATTCTTCAATTGCGTCGTCCTTTCGGAACTTTCGAACTGCATCATTCAGGAGCTTTTTCCAAAAGCCTTTTTGACTGACTTTAATTTTTATCTCAATCATCATTTTCTATAACAACTTTGCCTACAATCTCTTGTACTTACAATAGAAGCAAAATTTTCAATTAAGCCTCTGGTAATGCAGACTCAAGAAGTCCAAAATAACAATAAATTGGCCTCTGCAATTTCTATGTATGGCATAGCTGCTTTTGCAATAACAATAACTTGGCTTCCTCTCTTCATCTATAGTGGTCATCGCTTACATTCAAACTCATAGCCTATAATCATCAGAATCAATCACTTTCCATCCTATCTGCAATAGAGAAAAAGATACAGGAGAGAAAAAATCATCATCTCAAATTTTGTTTCTTTATGGAGTAGGATGGGGGGCTTTAATTAAATAGTACTAAAACTTTTGTATACTTTAAAATTGTTCTCAATTACTCTATAAAAACAAATAATGGGACACGTTCAATCAGAAAAAGAGGACCCTAACACGTTATTAAAAAAAAAAAAATACAAATCCTATAGCAAAAACAAGCAACAAAAAAAAAAAAAAAAAACATAGAACACAGACCTGGGAAGACCCAAGGAAGATGCAGTGGTGTAAAATGGCATAAGGACAGAGTTGCAAAAGTTTAGATGATCAACTTTGTTGTGATTGTGACCTAGAAATCGAATCGGCGGGAGGTGAAGTTTAGGAAAATTGGAAGAGTCAGGAAGGCAGATAGGAGGGGGAGGTAGCAGAAAAAGTCAGGAAAATTGGGTTGAAAGATGCCTTAGTGCTGTTGATGAGATTTCAAAATCTAGAGCATTAAGGATTTGCAGGTGATGTAAAGTGGGAGGAGAGACAATCTTGGTCCAGATGAAATTACTTGGAAGTTTCCTTGGAAGACTTTGACAGACTATTCGATGACAATGATGGTTGACAGGTGCATTTTAACCCAAAAGACAAAGAGACACCAACATTCAACGAATTAATAATTTAAAGTTGAAGGGTATACCTGAATTTTTATTACATAATTCGTTACACATAACATATAAATAATATGAAAATAAAGGATTTTGGATCAACACGATAACTAATTAAGTCATACGATAAAAACTCGTTAATAACGGATTTTTAACATGTTTATACAAGGGTGACAAGCTGATAATCCATTTTGACACGTTAAGAAAAAAATTATTTTGATGATTTTAATTTTAGGAAAACTAATTAAAAAATGTTTGAAAACTTTTGAGTTTTAGCGATAAGGACAAAATAAAGGGTAAAATAAATAGTACCAGGATTGACTTTTTAGTGTAAAAATATGATTTTTCGTTAAAATGAACAGTACTGCGGAATTTTCGTTAAAATTTCCTTTAATTTTTTAAACTATTAAAAAAATTTACTATAAAATACAAAAACCATAGTGTGTGTATATATATATATATATATGTATGTGTATGTGTATATATATATATATATTGTGTACTAAATATGTATTATTGTATTATTATTCTATGTAAATTTAAAAAATTTAAAATTTATTTATTTTTATACTAAAAAGTGAGATTAAAAAAAGTTATAAAACACATGAAAAATAAGGTAAATTACATTTTACTATCTCGAGTTTGAGGTTTATTGCAATTTTATACAACATCTTCAAAATATTTTACTTTCATACCTTACGTACTATTTTATTTTAATATAATGTATCGTTACATTTTTCATCCATTGATTCGTTAAGAGCTTATGTGGCTGCCAAATTTGTACTGGGTGAAAAAAAATAAATTTTTATACATTAAAAATATTATAATATTGACCCTATTTTTATTATTAAAAAAAAAACAGTTCGAACAAACCCAGAAACCCATCTCCCACTCCACCATCTCCGCTCCCATCGCAATCAACCCACAAATGCCGGCCTCACCCGTCTTGAATCCCCATTCGACACCGATGAAGCCGCCTCCGACGACAAGGACGAGTATGACGACAACCCATTTGCCCAATTCTGGGAATTCGAGCCAGAATTGGGAATTCCATGGGCGGTTTTGGCGTACTCGACGGCGCAGTAAGTCGGAAAAAGCTCGGCGGGGAGGTTGGTCTCGCCGATGTTGGAGTAAGAGTGAGAGAATGAGTTCTTGTGGTGGCAGAAGGATAGAACCAGATGCGAGAAGGGTACTCGACGCGGATGTAGGGGTTCAAAACGGCGCAGCATCAGAGGCAAGTGACTGGGTCATAGGGGTGTATTGGGAGCTCGGCTTGCCGCATCAATGGCGTGCACATGATGTTGAGAGGGATGACGAGGGCGCCGCACTCGGATTTTCACAGCGGCCATGAATTCCAGGACCATCGGAGGTCGTTGATCGGAGAAAGGGTGGCTCGGGTTGGCAAGGAGTGGGTGATGGGGAATGCGGGAAGAGGGTGCTCGGGTGGAGATGACGAAGGGGGTGTTGGGGGGGGGGGGGGGGGGCGGGTTGTTGGTGGAGAGGATGGAAGGGTATCGGGTGGGGAAGACGAAATGGGGTTTTGGTTTTTTTTAAATACTTTTTTTTAATTAATTATTTTAATTTTTAATTTTTTTTTTTATTAAGTGTTTATTTACATGGCACAAATGTAGCAGTCATGTAAGCACAAATGAGAATCTTATATTTGCTATGTCATCACTTAACAGTTAATTTAATATATTTTTTAACAGTTGTATGAAATTAAAATAAAATGATAAGTAAATGTATGAAATTGAAATGTTTTAAAGATGTTGTAAAAAATTGAAATTGACCTCAAACTTGAGGGGGTAAAATGTAATTTACCCTTAAAAATAAAACATCAAGTAATTTAAAAATATCAAACACATTAAAAAAATTATAATATTAATTTACAAGAACGAAAAATGTGAAGAAAAAAAAAATGTAAACACACATGAACGCATCCTTTACACTTTGAGGATGGGTACATCATCGTTTGAGTTTTTAAAACCATACAAACCCTCGTGACTAGTATTTTTAAGGGAGTTCAAAATAAATAAAAATCATAATCATTAATGTACAAGTCTGAAAAATGTAAAATCACATATAAACGATTATTATATAGTCGTTTAGATTTTTAAAACACTCCAATTCTCATGAAAAACCAATTCCCTTTATTTTGCATATCCTTGAACATTTGGCATTTTGTGGTAATGTACTAATGGTTTTTCATTAGGCTTCTATTTTGGGGTACATAATACTTGAAAGACAAATATTTTTTTATTTTTTATTTTTATGTTTTGAAATAATATTTATGTGACAATGTAATATGTATACACTAATTTAGTATTATGTTTTGCATTTCTTTTAGGTCAAATTATGTTTTTCATTTTCATTATCTATTGAATTAAAATATATTTTCTTTAACGGATAATGGGTTAGGTCATATTATTATTTGATAATATTAATGGGTCGATTCGGGTCAGGTCATATTACCCGTTTACTTTAACATGTGTTACTCGACACGACCTGTTAAGATATCGGGGTATGCCACAAAAAACGACACAAACACGAAAACCACAACACGAATGTCAGGTCCAATGAAAAGTATTTCGAAGCTCTTAGTACCAAATACATCAATTTCAACTAAAGATGAGATGACAGAAAGTCTATGGAGAGTTCCACTTTTAAAAGAGTCAATGGAGAGTTCCATTTTTGTCATTTTATCCTTATTTTATGGAGCTATTTCACAGAATGGCTAAAATGATTGATTGTGGACAAACTCATGATCCAATTCTATCGATTCCAAATCTCATGGACTAAAGTGAGGAGTTATGTAAATCTCAGGGATCATTTTGACTAAAAAGCCTTTAATGCATAATATTCTACTGTGGCGATACTCTCATAATTACAAACTGCCACACATGTAGACTGCTCAAAGAGAGATGCTGCACAAGACTAAGGGTTGGTTTGGTATTGTTGTGCTTTGAAAAAAAACTGCTTCTAATGTGCGTGAGAATAAGCTCATTTTTTCTGCTTCACGTTTTCAGCTTTTTTTCATCCAAAACTATAAAAATAAGTTATTTTTAAGTATTTACCAAACACTTTTTTTTGATACTCACATTTTATAAAATCACTTTAGTACTAAACCAGTACTAAGAAGGACTAAGTGATTCAAAATCCATTCTAACTCTCACCAAATTTCCAGGTAAGTAAACATGTTCCATGACTAAAAGAAACCCTGTCCAAAATTTTAATGGCTGAATGGAGCTATCTGCAGCCTGTCACTCTTTCAACTTTTAAGTTATTACGGGATTTACACTGATTGCTCCATTCACCAAAAACTTCCAGAGGCCAATTATTTGGATGAGCTACGGAACTTCAACATAGGGATTTTCGATCCAGATAAGAACTTCATGCCCATCACATGTCTCTGTGTCCCTCGGTATCAACTTCTGGGTGTTCTACCCTCCACTTCTTTAGATTCAGTGCCAGTTACAGCTTGCATTATGTTGATTAGAGAAATTTATTTTCCACTACGAAATGTCGACGGTGTTGAAGTTTTAGACAGACGGTCAAAGATTAACTGGGGATATCATCATAGGAGGGAGCATAGCTTGTTTTGTTTTGTTTTCGGCAATGAGGTAGTCGTAAGAGAGAGATCCACTGCGAGAGCAACTTGACTGTGCGTTGCATGTGCTTTACAGGCTACACTCTTCCACCATGTAGTTAGACAACCAAATTGGAGAGATGAAAAAGAGAATCAAATGAAGATTGAAAGGTTCCTAAATGATCACAAATCCTACCTAAACTGTTAAGCGAAACTTAAATATCTCGATTTGAAATTTACGCTCCCAACACAAACTCCTTATCTCCCTTGTGGTGATACACGTAAACAATACATATCAAGTGACGTAGAAATACACGTTGCCAACACGTGAATAGCCCCTTATAAATAGAATATAATCATCAAACTCAAAACCAATATAGAATGGATAAAAAGTTCACAATTATCTATCTATCTATTCTATATAAAGAGAATGGAAAATGTGAATAATGATTTGGTGTCACCATGCTTCAACAAAAATATTTGGACAAAAAACTTCAAAGGCATTCCAAAATCATACATTAAATAAGATAGGGGCATTTTTGTCATTTTAATAGTATTTCTTAATAATTTACTTTTTGGTGTTTTTTTAACTAGTACATCACAATAAGCTAGCAATAATGTAATTCAATTTTTTTATTTTTAAACACGTTCAAAACATCTTAAGAGGCGTGTAATGCTGGTTATAAAAAAGGTTTTTCGCAAGCGGATAACAATGTGATTAAATAAGTTATCAAATGATTGGTTTTTTTTTTTAACAAAAGATATTATCTACACTAAGGGGGAGGGGGGTGGGCTTAGCCTCACAATGGGCTAGCAATAACGTGATTCAATCAATTATTTGTTAAATATTATTTTCTCTATTTTAAACACGTTTAAAACATCTTAAGAGGCGTGTAATGCCGGTTATAAAAAAAGTATTTCGCACACGGATAATAATATGATTAAATTAATTGTCAATTTTTTTTTTTAATAAATGATATTATCTACACTAAGGGGGAAGGAATGAGTTTAGCCTCACAATAAGCTAGCAATAATATGATTCAATCAATTGTTTATTAAATATTATTTTCTTTATTCTTAATGTAAATTTTATAGAGAACAATTTTATTATGTGAATTTAATTGCTTTAATTGGTTTATGAGGGATTTCTAGCATGATCTAAAATTATTCATTTACTTCAAATATTTGACTTTTCTTTTATCAATTTACGTATCTAAATATATCTAAAATATATAACTCGCGAGTAGCACGTTGTAATTTTAAAAATACATTCTGCATGAAGGCTAGTTAAAACTAAACGCGTTGAACCCATTCGACACGTTTGAATTTCATAATAAGAGACAACACGCATAATGATGCTAGGATTTTGACAAGTCCATACAGAAACCGCACAACAATTTCTGCCAAGACCAAATGGGAAATGTATTTGTTGGAACCCCCAGTCCCACATCGGACAGAGGGAGAAGAGAAGAGTGCTTTAAATAGAAATACCCCTCTCTAATTAACACCGAGGCCTTTTGTGATAAAACCCCACACCTGAAGATTGTGCAGGTGGTTAAGTGGGGACAGTATCGGTGTTGTTGGAGTGGGCCCTCGGCCCGTCGACCTGAAAATTTCCACATGGTATCAGAGCCAGGGGACGGGCCCGTACTGCCACGTGATTGGGTGGGTCCCCATTGGCCCCGCGTGATTGTCCACGTAGGCCAAAGATGCCACGTGTTTGGGTGGGTCCCCATTGGCCCCGCGTGATTGGGTGAGTCCCGACATGGCTCCACGTGGTTGCCGATGTGTGGAAATTCACGTGTGACCCATAAGTGAGGTCTCACGTGCGGGGGAGTGTTGGAACCCCCAGTCCCACATCGGACAGAGGGAGAAGAGAAGAGTGCTTTAAATAGAAATACCCCTCTCTAATTAACACCGAGGCCTTTTGTGATAAAACCCCACACCTGAGGATTGTGCAGGTGGTTAAGTGGGGACAGTATCGGTGTTGTTGGAGTGGGCCCTCGGCCCGTCGACCTTAACCACCTGCACACTCCAACAACACCCACTCCAACAACACCGATACTGTCCCCACTTAACCACCTGCACAATCCTCAGGTGTGGGGTTTTATCACAAAAGGTCTCGATGTTAGTTAGAGAGGGGTATTTCTATTTAAAGCACTCTTCTTTTCTCCCTCTGTCCGATGTGGGACTGGAGGTTCCAACAGTATTATTTTCACATAACGCATTAATTGACCAATTATTCACACCAATGGAGTATGGAGTACGGAGTTTGGATGAAATTACTTACAAGTTTCCTTGGAAGACTTTGAACAGACTATTCAATGACGATAATAGTTGATAGGTGCATTTAGACCAAAAGACAAAGAGACACCGGCTGGTTTGGAGTTTTGGCTTATTAAAAAAAAATCTAGAACGTATTTAATAAAATAAAAAGATGTATTTTTTTTTTTAAATGTTATCAATGATAGTAGAAAAATATAGAAAATCAGATGTAGAGTTTACCATATTTCTAAAAAAATGTTGTTTTTTTCAAAGCATAGTGAACAAAGACATTTTCAAATGACAAGTATAGTTCCGCATATTTTACAAAATTACAATCTTTGTCCCTGTATTATTCTTATTGGTAATTATTATACCACATTAAATACCATAGTCATTTAACATATTTACAGCAATTTTATATAAAAATTTACCAAACATTAAGATATATATATATATATATATTTTTTTTTTTTTTTTGTTAAAAACACTTTTACAAAAAAAAGTTTACCAAACACTCAACAATTTTATTTTACTACTTTTTATTCTCACAGCACAATAGAAACAGTTTTTTTTTTTTTTTTTTTTTAATTTTTTTTTATAAAGTACAACAATACCAAACTAGCATTTAATACGAAATACATCGATTTCAACTTTCAGGTCTTCTTTTCTACTTTTTATTGTAGTTCACTACTTTTTTCTTCTTCTTATTACTAGCGATATTAGTATTATTATTCAAAGCTATATTGTTTCGTGATTACAAGTGATATTAATATTTGCCATGAAGATGAAGATGAAGATGGTAGCTTTTGAATCCGGAATACGCAAGTTAAAAGGAAGAAAACCTGTCCAACCAGGAGGCAATCCACTATCAATAGCTCACTCTTATTTTCAACCAGCTCGCATTTTGTCGTGTTTGTTTGTTTCACAACAACTTTTTGGGCCGGGCTTAAGTTTTTGGGGGCAGACATAGGCCATTTAAGTATGCATCCTAAATAGAGGTTTTTGGGGCACAAACTTAAACTTAAATTCGGATTGGCCCCAAAACTTGAAAACGAATTTATCTATGCATGCAAGTGGCCATTTTCAATTGTGATGGAAATATGTTGTACCTTTGTATAACGGCGTGAGTTTGAATTTCGTATTGGCTAATCTAACATCTAACTTACTAACACGATCGCTCAACTCAAAAAAAAAAAGAAATAAAAACTTACCTATGCATGAGATTCCACTGTAACAATACTCCCATAATTACAAACTGCCACACATTTAAACTTCTCCACATGCCAAAGAGAGCAGCATTATACTAAGGACTACGTATCTATAAAAAATTGAGCATAAAATAAGTGATTCAAAACCCGTTTCAACTCGTTCCAAATTTCCGAGTAATAAACATTTATGTAAAACTTTTATGTAAAACAGATGTGACAAAGAGCCGATTTTTCAAAGCTGAGTTTTGCAGCTTCTTGTTTTTGGCTTTTTTTTCACCAAAAACTGTGAAAAAAAGCTGAAGTTGAATGTTTACCAAACACAAAAACAGATCCTAGTTTTTTTCAGAATCACCTCAGTACCAAAGCAGGCCATTGACTGATCAGCTTATTTTTTAGGTTGTTGACCGAAAAAGCTTACTTTTAACAGATCTTTCAGTGTGTTAGGAACACGGTCTTTGTACAGTAAGTGTCGTAATACAAATAATTTGATCCTTAAAGAGAAATTTCAATTGCTTGTATTATGATACTTGGTGCATCTAGCTGTATTACTGGTACACTGAATTTTTTTTTCTATTTTTAAATTGGATTTTTAACATGCAATACAATATTGCAGAAAAGCCCTCCTTTTTGTAACTTTGAGCACGTGAAACCATATTTAAAATTTTCAGAAATCTCGGAACTTTTTTGACAATGTAGACATACAAATAATACAACAACAAATTAACAATACAATGCAAGCAAAAGCAGAATTTTTTTGCTTTCAGTTGCTCTCACCCAAAATGCACACGATTCCAAATGTTACATGTGTTTTTGTCATCAGACTTTTGGCCAGGGAGTTTAATGAGTCAAATGGAAGAGTTGAGTTGGACGAGAGAATATTTTGATAGGGTTTCTGAGGGAAAGCATCATGTGTTTGTCCTCTTTGCTTCTTTTTCATCACTCCAGTGTGAATGTGACTAGAATATTTGATCATATCATACGCATGATGTCTTTTGATATCTTGTTTTCCTTTTCCCAGTTCTGCATGCTTTCGATGCCTTGACCATTTACGGTACTCCAAAAAGAACAATCTTTTCAATTTTTGTGCAGTTCTTAATATGCACGTTCATATTTTTACTAAAATCCAAGTGCTTTTTAGGAAGCACTTCTGAAAAAAGCGCCAACTTATAAGCGCTTTGGTTGGTAGAAAACACTTTTGGCCCTTCATGAAGCAATCCGGAACACTCACTAAATTATGAATCTTTGAAGTGCTTTACTAAATTAAGGAGAAAATAAAGTTAAGAACTCTTCAATTCCCATTTCCTTTTTCTGTTGTTTGTTTAACGTAGTATTGATTTTATGAACTTGTATGATATGGTGGTCTTCGAATTTCCGTTGATGATATCGATTGATTGTTGTGGTTATGTAGAGACCCACTGTGGAAGTAAGGGATCACAAGGCCCATGGTTCCATTCCAGATCCTGGATCAGTCGTCATTGCTAGAGTAAGGGATCATCAACAAGATCATTGCATAACATAGCTCACTTTCTCCAATCATGAAGCAGATTGTTGGACTGATTCGTGTATGTAAATCTTGCCGACGTTTCTTTCATCATAGCAGGTTACCAAAGTGATGGAAAGGATGGCTTCAGCTGATATTATGTGTCTTGGCACGAAGTCTGAGCGGTATATGCAGTATTCCTTTTGAATAATGACCACATAGGCGTTGCATTTGTCTTGTGCATATTCGGTTGTAGCTTGTCTAGTGAAGTTAGTTGCTGTTCTGTTTCGTTTTCAAAACGTCATTTGGTTTATAAGCTGTTTCTATCAACAGGCTTCAAGATGTAAGAGCCACCGAAATTGACAAAGCAGATATGCTTTCGTCTTTTCGCCAGGGTGACATTGTGAGAGCTCATGTTGTATCCTTTATGTGTGGAATGCCCCCGTTAGTACTAGGTTAAAAACATTGTCATGCAGATAAGATAGTTGGTAGCAGAGATGACGCCTTTCCGTTGCAGATAATTTTTTTTTTTTTTTGGGTGAACTTCAGTGATATGTTTAATACTACG
The DNA here is from genome assembly GCF_963583255.1 of Pyrus communis. Taxonomy (NCBI): domain Eukaryota; kingdom Viridiplantae; phylum Streptophyta; class Magnoliopsida; order Rosales; family Rosaceae; genus Pyrus; species Pyrus communis. The sequence goes on from NC_084819.1 coordinate 21,049,251, forward strand.
TCAATTGTGCTTGATATTCATATTGCAGTGATTAGTTACGGAAACAGTTTCCTTGATTCTTTCAGTAAGCTGTCGCTTGGAGACGCCAAGGCTTATTTTCTGTCAACCGCAAAGAATGAACTGGGCGCTATTTCTGCAGAGTGAAGCAGCAGCAGCAGGTATATGTATTTTCTGCTAGTGTTCACTGGATTTTTTGTTAGTGTTCACTGAATCTTTTGCTAGTGCTATAATCTTTTGACGCGTATAAATGACACATTTACAAATAGCGTCTCATCCTCATTTCATATGTGCATCGGCGTTTCACACGTAACACTATCAAATCCACATGATGTGAACTCGGATGTGATTCTCTCTTTGTTCATCGTAGGTGAAATGATGGTGGCTAGAAGCTGGACAGAGATGCAGTGCCCCGGGACAGGGCAAATCAAGCATAGAAAGGTCGCTGAGGTCGGAGGATGAAAAGATGAACAGAGAATTAATGTGTTGTCTTCTTTCTTCTCCTTTTGTTCCTTTTTCGAAAGCATGTAACCTTAGAGTTTCTTATAGATGGTGTGCACAGGGAAATAGGTTGAAGTCGGAAGTTATGGTAGTCTGATATAAGATTTTGTAACTCCGTCGACTCCCCCATGCACCTCTATGTGAAGGGTTTTACAAACTGGCAGTCTCCTGTTTACGGGTTCGCTTACGTTTAACTACTTTGAAAAGTTGTGCAAGAGACTGCGGTTTCTTGTTGAGTTGAGTTGTACTTGTATATGCTGCATATATTCATCCTATTCCAATATCATCATTCATTCATTTGAGTTAAGAGCTCACGAAAAAACTTGAGATTAATTTAAAATGTTTCATATAAAAGGCTAAGAATCCACCACACCAACGCGGAGTTTCGAAAATTACAAAGATTGATTCGGCATTGTATTTCCCTTATACCATGGAGATCGTATCCTCTTCACTGTCCGTGTCATCAACCGGATCTTGCATCGGCATCTCTTGGGGACAGAAGAAAGGCTTCGGAGGTATCTGCAAGGCTTCGACTTCACCTTCAAGCATCTCTACGACTTTGCTCATGGAAGGGCGATCCGCCGGCTTCAGTTGTATGCACCACAATGCAACCATGATCATCTTCTTGGCTACTTTCTTATCATTCTCACAGGCATCAACAATTTCAACACTCAATCCCTTTTCTAGTTGATCATAAATCCAGGAAGGGAAGTAAATTTGGCTTGAATTTTGTACATGTGCATTCAAGTTCTTCCTCCGACTGGTCATTTCCATTAGCAACATTCCGAAGCTATAAACATCAGCTTTGTACGAAACGCCTCCGAGGTTTCTGTAGAACATTTCTGGAGCTATATATCCCATCGTGCCTCTTGGAGCAGTAAGAGAAAGAGTGTTATGATCTCTAGGGTAAAATCTTGCAAGACCAAAGTCGGAGATTTTAGCATTGAGGTTCTCATCAAGAAGAATGTTGTGGGGTTTGATGTCGAAGTGCAGAATTTGTATATCACATCCCTCGTGTAGATATTTGATTGCACCAGCCACCCCGAGAGCTATCTCGTGCATTCTATCCCAACCAAGAACAACGCCTTTTTCTTTCTCCAAAAATATATATTTTTCGAGGGATCCATTAGGCATGAAATCATAAACAAGAGCTCTTTTCGATCTCTCAGAACAGAATCCAATTAGTTGCACCACATTGACATGATGGATTCTTCCAATTGTGGCAACTTCATTGATGAAATCTTGCCCTTCACCTTTGGATCCACTCAACATCTTGACTGCAACAAGATGACCATCCGACAGCTCTCCCTTGAAGACGGAACCAAAGCCCCCCTGTCCGAGTTTATCTTTGAAAGCCATTGTAATCTTCTTAATATCTGAATATGAATACCTTCTGGGCATAAGATTCTTGTATGCATCCAAGAATTCTTCAACTGCCTCGTCCTTTCGGAATTTTTTCGAATAGACTCCTTGACTTAGTTGTTTTAAAGAAACTACAATCATCTTGAATTCTGAATAAAAGTACTTTCTTCTTCTAACATTCTTGCATGCATCCAAGAACTTTTGAACTGCATCATTCAGGAGCTTTTTCCAAAAGCCTTTTTGACTGACTTTAATTTTTAATTCAATCATCATTTTCATGATATCCGAAAATGAATACCTTGTTATTCGATTCTTGCAAGCAAGCAAGAATTCTTCTACTGCTGCATGCTTTGGGAACTTTTTCCAGTACAGTTTGTAGCAACAGAAACCCAACAAAATAACAACGCCGAGTATCATTCGCGCCATCAGAAACGCCCCTGCCATAAGAACACAGGAGGGTATTAGAAGTTCATCCTGTCATTGGAACTTCAATTTTCAAAATCCACCACGCAATACAAGCAAGTGTTACTTTTATATATCTATATTCTTTGGAATTTAATTTCAGCTAGTTAAAGAACATAAACATTCTTGAAAAAGACTTACCGATGATCTTGGCGGCTTCTAGGAGATCTGTGTGAAAACAGAACGAAGGGAAAAGATTAAACTCAGCAATTTTAAGAGCAATATAACAACATTAGCTATTAGAAAATGTGGTGCTAGTCAAAACTTACCGCGCTTCATGCCTTCACCGAAACCTGCAAAAGTTCATTAGTGTCAGTTAGAGATTGAAGAAAAAATCTTCATTTTAATTCATATAAAATTAACTTGAATTAGTGACTGTTCGCCAAAGTGATGAAACCATACTCACAGTGGAGGGATTGGTATCGGTCGTAGCAGTAACTGTCGAGGAGATATCCATCCCAATAAAGCTCTATACCGCTTCTCAAATGATCACGGATGAAAGAAAATGAAAGGCCACTTCCAACTTGTGTGATGTCAGAGGAAACAAAAAAGAATCCGGTCAGATTACAAGAGGGCTGAAGATCGTCCACTCCATCTTTCACCATAATATAAGAATATGAGGTTGTAGCAGATGATGAGTTGGTAGTACTGCAGTTGATTTTTACGTAATGCGGAGACTCAACGGGTGACAAGCAATCGAAGAAGGATATAAAAGTGTAATCACCAACTGGCCGAAGTCCATATGGAGGTTGGCCGAATGGATATTGGCTGAAATGACCAAACGTTAACAAGTTGAGTGGCCTAAAAGGGCAAGTGTCGTTTAGCAAGCCAGGATCCACAGCATGGATTGTACCATTCTCATAGTTGATTGGCGCTTTGACATAATATGTAGCATTGAAGAGATTCAAGGTGGTTCGATTATGCTCGCACGATAACTGGATAGGTGGATAGCTGGGGCAATTAACTTCAGAACCGTTTCTCAGTCTAAAAGGGTATCGAATGTCTAGAAGATCTCCACATGAAGCATGCCTCCGACAGTTTTCTTCTTCCTTAGCATCATGACACACTACAAAGCTGATAGCTATAACACATGCTAGTAACCGGATTCTTCTCAGCATTGTAGTAAGCGATAAGATGAACGGAACTGAGGAGGAAGAAAAAGAATGAAAAATTGTCCTGTTATTTAGGACGGATTCTGCATATTTCACATGGACTTTTGGTTAAGCTAGAAACTTAGTTGCTTAAACTTACCAAGAAACTTCCCCTGCTTGGAAATTCTTCTTTAAAAAGCACTTATGCTTAGAAGCACTTCTAGTAAAAGATTTCCATTAGAAGCACATTGAAATTTATAATAAAATTGTAAGTTTATCTTGGAAAAAAGTGTTTCCCAAAAGAACCACATAGCAAGTGCTTCTTCCATAAAGTACTTCATATACTTTTTTTAACCAAGAAGCACTTTTAACTTTTTGTGTCAAACATAGTCAGAAGCGCTTTTGGTGATCTGAAAGCACTTTTGGAGAATGCTTAATTACAGAGACAGACAGTGATTGATGAGATGACCAAGACTAGTCAAGTGATAAGGCAATGGGTGGACACCAAACAATAGTCAAGTGATAAGGCAATGGGTGGACACCAAATAATGTGCAAACTTACAACAAGGCAAAAACTTTGAGAATAACTGCCTTTGGCTCTGCCGACAGAGTAGAGATGAATATCGATAGCCAACTCCTCCAACCTCTGTTTTTCTTGCTTGTAATTTTCTTCGCCACGGCCATTAATGTTGTACCAAGCAAAGCAGCAGCCGATGATCATGGCGCTGACTGCCCAATTTCACGGTGTAGGGATCATGGTCCCGTTATCAAGTTTCCCTTTCGCCTAAAAGACGATCCCCCACACTGTGGCCATCCACAGTTTGAGGTTTCTTGCTTGCAAAACAAGACAATGATTCAGCTCTCATCGTCATCAGGACTGTTTCCAATACGAACAATAGATTACGAATGGAAACAGTTTCGCGTCTACGATGCAAATGGTTGCCTCCCCAGACGCCTTCTTAACTTTACCATCTCCAGCAACTCATCTCAGCTCTTTCATATCTCCTATGATTACCGGTCCCATGATTACCTGTGTTTCAACCGGGATTCATTAACTAATCTTACATTATTAAACTGTTCCACAGATCAAAACTTGACCAGAACCTTCAATGCGAACTACTTTCCTATCAGCTGTCTCAGTGTCCCAGGGCACCAAGTTCTGGCTTTTCCACCCCATGCTTCTGTCACTGATTTGCCTGTGCCAACTTGTAGCACTTGGAGAAAACTCCAATATCTTCCGTTACGAAGCGTGGATGCTAATTACAACAGATACGCGTGTGACTTGGACAGTTTTCTGTGGCTGGAATGGGAACCATGGTATAATTTCCCATCATGCCAATACTGTGGGGGATATTGCGAGCCCAATAGCAGCAGCAATCAGTTGCAGTGCTATCGTTCTTATTCCGTCGTTCAGTATCCTCCACAATATCCTCCACAACAGCAAAAAGGTACTTCCCCGACCTTTACATTTCGCTTCAGAAATTGCAACATATATCCTGGAAAAATTTACTTTGTTTCCTCAATTCAACTCATTTTGTTTAACTTTTCTCCTTGTAGTTTCAGGCCATGCATCAAGTAGGACGTCGATTATCTTGGGAGCGAGCGTAGCTTCATTTGCTCTTATATCAGCGGTGGCAGCAGTAGTATTTTTTTTCCATGTAAAACGATCAAAGAGCGTACAGGAGAAAGAGAATCAACTCAAAGTTGAAAGGTTCCTGAAGGATCACAAATCTCACGTACCAACGAGATACTCCTACGCCGATATTAAAAAGATGACAAATGGATTCAAGAAAAAGTTAGGTGAAGGAGGTTTCGGAAGCGTTTACAGTGGAGAGCTTCCAATTAATGGAGTTCCAGTCGCCGTAAAAGTCCTCGCTGACTCGAAAGGAAATGGAGAAGATTTTGTTAATGAAGTGGGAACCATTGGCAGAATTCATCATGTCAATGTGGTTCGTCTACTAGGTTTTTCTGCCGAAGTAGGCAAACGTGCGCTTATTTACGAGCTCATGCCAAACAGGTCCCTAGAGAACTTCATCACATCTAAAGATCAATCCAATAACACTTTGTTTGATTGGCAGAAACTTCATAACATCGTCAATGGTATAGCGAAGGGAATCGAGTATCTTCACCAAGGGTGCGACCGCATGATCCTCCACTTCGATATCAAGCCTCGTAACATACTGTTAGACCATGATTTCAGTCCTAAGATCTCGGATTTTGGTCTGGCTAAACTGTGTTCCAAAGAAGACAGTATCGTATCTATGACAGCTGCTAGAGGCACCGTGGGCTACATTGCACCAGAAGTGTTTAACGGGAACTTTGGGAACGTGTCACACAAGTCAGATGTGTACAGTTTCGGGATGCTGGTGCTTGAGATTGTTGGAGCTAGGAAGGAAACTGCTCTTGCTTCTGGCAACAATGAGGTCTACTTTCCAGAGTTGGTCTACAATCGTCTCGTTCAAGGAGAAGAGTTGGATTTGAAGCTAGATACCGATGAGGACACTCAGATTGCTAAGAAACTAGTGATTGTGGCACTTTGGTGCATCCAGTGGTACCCGGTGAATCGCCCTCCCATGAAAGCAGTTGTTAGAATGCTAGAAGGAGGCTCTGAAAACTTGAGCATGCCACCAAATCCATTTGCTTCCACAAGTGCACAGACAGATCAACCGAGAACAACACTGTCAAGTTAACTAGTCACACTAAATAATTGTGTCCTGCATATTTGTAAAAGTAGCACTACAATTACAAGAGCTTTCTAATAAAATTTTACTGCCTGGTGGCTAGTAAATTATCATTTTACCATGTTTTCGGTTAGAACGGTCTATTAGAATGTGAGAATCCATCGTAAAACCAATTGACAATGGATGGAAATGCCACATCTTTTAAACTGTTCGCAAAGCTTTAAAATCTCAGGGCGTGTGGCGGAATGGGAGTCATTCCCCATTCCTGATTATTCTTTCGTTTACCAATTTAAGCGGAATGTACAGTTATGTGGGCCCGCGTAAAATCAGGAATTCAATTCCTGATATCACCGGAATTGGATTACCTGGACGAAGGTAGTATTTGGATTCCGGGGAGAAGGCTCCATCCGGAATCAAATTATTCTTCCCAAAATGCCCTTCACCTTCAGTACTCCTTTCCATCGCTCCTGCGCTTCACCTTCATCGCCTGCGCCACACCTTCCATCTCCCCGTGTAGCCATGCCTTACTCCCCTGCCACTGCCTTACAAAACCCAACCCTCAAATCACCCAAACCACGGATAATAAACCCACAGATCCAGTGAAGAAATCACTCAAAATCTAGAAAATCTTGAAATTGAATTACTTGGCAGGTAGGATGGGTGGTGATTATGGGGTAGGTTGATTGGGAAAGATGAAAGCGAGGGGTAAAGGGGAGGGAGGAGTTTTTATCTTCTGCTGGGGAAGATGAAAGCGAGGTGTGGTGATTACGAGAGTTTGTTTGCTTGACTCACCGCCTCACCATTTCCGGCATATAAACAACTCCCTCTCTCTCCCATTTTAACTCTTCACTTTAATCAAATTAATAAAAATAACTAATGAAAATATTATTAAAAAAAAATATGGGAAACAAATAAAAAAGAGAATAAGAGCATTTTAGTAATCATATTAACTTCTATTCCGATTCAGGTGAATTAGTATACAATTTATATGAATTTCGTTTCAATTTTACTCCGATTTCAGAACATTTAAGTAAATAACTTCAACATGAATCTGATTCTGACTCCTTCTCAATTCAATTCATCATCAATCCAATTCCTCTATTTTAATTACGGTTACATAAACGCGTTCTCAATTTGAAAATTATGCTCGCAACACACATCCCTTATCTCATGTGTGGCAGCACACGTAAACAATACATATCAAATGACATGAAAGCACATGTTGCAAACACTTGAATAGTCCGCTCTTATAAATAGAATGCAAGTATTGACTTCAAAACTAATTGGAAATAGATGAAAGGTCCACAATCATTTAAACTAAGCGCGTTGAGCCCATGTGACATGTTTGAATTTCATAGTAGGAGACAACACGGGACTTTGACAAATTCATCCAGAAATCGGAATGAGGATTATCTCCGGATATTCTTTGTTCGGCTTTCAGAGAATTTTAATTGTGTTCGTTTATCATAAATCGTGTAGTCATAAATCATTTTAATTCTTTTTATTTCAAATTAAACACAAACAGTACTTGACAAAAACTGACTGTATCATGTACGATAAATAGACATAATTAAAAAAATTTCAAAAGCTTCACAAAAAGAATTCGAAGAGAATTCTCATTGCAGAAATCGCACCACAATTTCTGCCAAGACCAAATGGGAAATGTATATTTTTTCATATAACGCGTTAATTCACCAATTATTCACGTCATGGAGTATGGAATACTTTGTCAGAAATTGTGGTCTTGGTCTTTGTAGTGTTCCGGATGAAATTACTTACAAGTTTCCTTGGAAGACTATTCGATGACAATGATAGTTGACAGGTGCATTTTATCCCAAAAGACAAAGAGACCAACATTCAACGAATTAATAATTTAAAGTTGAAAAGTAAACCTGATAATTTTTTACATGATTCGTTAACACGAGACATAAATAATAGGAAATAACGGATTTTGAATTAACACGATAACTAATCGGATCGTTATTGGGTCACATTATAAGAACCCGTTAATAACATATCATTAACAAGTTTACACGAAGGTGACACGCTATTAAACCATTTCAGCACGTTAAGAAAAAATTATTTTGATGATTTTAATTTTTTAAACTATTAAAAAAAATTACTATAAAATACAATAACCTTAGTGTGTGTGTGTGTGTATATATATTGTGTTCTAAATATGTATTATTGTATTATTATTTTATGTAAATTAAAAAAAAAATTAAATCTTATTTATTTATTTTTATACTAAAAAGTGAGATTAAAAAAATTATAAACACATTAAAAATAAAATATCAAGTAATTTAAAAAGACCAAACACATTAAAAAAAATTATAATATTAATTTACAAGTGCGAAAAATAAAAAAAAATATGTAAACCGATCGCACCATTTACGCTTTGAGGATGGATACATCGTCGTTTCAATTTTTAAAACCATACAAACCCTTGTGAATGGTATTTTTAAGGGAGTTCAAAATAAATAAAAATCATAATCATTAACGTACGGGTCTAAAAAATGTGAAATCACATATAAACGCTCATGATTGTATCATTTACACTTAAACGATGGTTACATGCTTATTTAGATTTTTAAAACCCTCCAAATCTCATGAAAAACCAACTCCCTTCACTTTGCATATCCTTGAACATTTGGCTAACTCCCTTCATTTTGCATATCATTGAACATTTGGCATTTTTTGGTAATGTAACTAGGATTCTCTCCCCTCCTCTTTTCATCCCCTCCTCTCACATTCTCTTATTTTGTCTTTCTCTTGCTATAAAAAAATTAGTTTAAGATGTTGACGTGGCCATCACATGTCTCTGTGTCCCTCGGTATCAACTTCTGGGTGTTCTACCCTCCATTTCTTTAGATTCAGTGCTAGTTACAGGAGAGATTTTTCAGTGTGACTGGTACACGGGGTGGTACACCACGTGTCACTATACAAATGGTGGGATATGTGTTTTAAAAAGTTAATAACTTAAAAAATAAAATTTCTCACCATTCTTATTAAAATAAAATTTCTCACCACTTGTGTTCCCGTCACAACTAAAAATTTCTCCGGTTACAGCTTGCATCACGTTACGTTGATTAGAGAAATTTATTTTCCACTACGAAGTGTCGACAGTGTTAAAGTTTTAGACAGATCGTCAAAGATCAACTGGGGCCATCATCATAGGAGGGAGCATTAGCTTGTTTTGTTTTGCTTTTGGCAATGAAGTAGCCGTAAGAGAGAGATCCATTGCCAGAGCAACCTGACTATGTGTTACATGTGCGCTTCAGGCTGCACTCTTCCACCATGTAGTTAGACAACCAAATTGGAGAGATGAAAAGGAGAATCAAATGAAGATAGAAAGGTTCCTAAATGATCACAAATTCTACCTAAACTGTTAAACAAAACTTAAATATCTCAATTTATTTATGCTCCCAACACAGACTCCCTATCTTTCTTATGGTAATACACGTGAATAGTCTACTCTCATAAATAAAATATAATCATCCAACTCAAAACCAATTGAGAATGGATAAAAAGTTCACAATTATTTAAACTAAACGCGTTGAACCCATGTGACACGTTTGAATTTCATAGTAAGAGACCACACGCCTACTGATCCTAGGGTTTTGACAAGTCCATCCAGAAATCGCACAACAATTTCTGCCAGACCAAATGGGAAATGTATTCTTTTCACATAACTCATTAATTGACCAATTATTCACACCGTGGAGTATGGAGTATATGGATGAAATTACTTACAAGTTTCCTTGGAAGACTTTGAACGGACTATTCAACGACAATGATAGTTTAGGATTTTGACAAGTCCATCCAGAAACCACACAACAATTTCTGGCAAGACCAAATGGGAAATGTATTCTTTTCACATAACTCATTAATTGACCAATTATTCACCCCAATGGAGTAGGGAGTTTGGATGAAATCACTTACAAGTTTCCTTGGAAGACTTTGGACAGACTATTCAATGACAATGATAGTTGATGGGTGCAATTAGACCAAAAGACAAAGAGACACCAATATTCAACAAATTAATAAATTAAAGTTGAAAAGTCTTAAGAATCTTTTAGGGCTGGTTCGGAGTTCTGATATTTTAAAAAACAGCTTATTAAAAAAATCTAGGATGTGTTTGATAAAATAAAAGTTTTTTTTTTTTTTTTTAAATGTTGTCAATGATAGTAGAAAAACATAGAAAATCAGAAGCAAGAGTTTACCATGCTTCTAAAAAAATGTTTTTTTTTTCAAAGCATGGTGAACAAAGATATTTTCAAGTGACAAGTATAGTCCCGCATATTTTACAAACTTACAATCTTTGTCCTTATATTATTCTCATTGGCAATTATTATACCACATTAAATACAATTTATGTTTTTAGTCATTTAATATATTTACAACAATTTTATATAAAAGTTTACCAAACACTAAGATATAGTTTTTTTTTTGGTTAAAAGCACTTTTACAAAAAAAGTTTACCAAACACTCAACAACTTTATTTTACTGCTGTTTATTCTTACAGCACAGTAAAAATAGTTTTTATTTTTATTTTTTATTTTTTATTTATTTTTTTAAGTACAGCAATACCAAACTAACCTTTAATACCAAATAAATCGGTTTCAACTTTCATGTCTTTTTTTTTCCCTACTTTTTCTTGTAGTTCACTACTTTATTTCTCTTATTATATCAATAGTTTTCATTGATATTTTGGATAAAATCGATAGTTTTCATTGATATTTTGGATAAAATCGATAGTTTTCATCGATATTTTTGACATATCGGGAAATGTCATATGGTAGTCTGTCAATATTTACCAATATGTCGAAAATATCGATGAAAACTATCGATTTTATCCAAAATATCGATGAAAACTATCGATTCACATTTCCTAATATTTCAATTTTTTTTTTTAAACAAACGATATTATCTACACTAATAAAGTGGGGGAGTGAGTTAAGCTTCATAATGAGCTAACAATAATATAGTTCAAATTTGAATTTGGAAAGAATCAAATCTAAGATCTCTTACTTATAAGTAAATATGAATACTACTGGATCGTATTACTAAGAAGCAAGTTTTAGCAAATTTTCATTAAAATCAACCCATATAATTATATTGATATTTTCATAAAATTGTATATTGATATTTTCTATAATAACGTAGTAATGCTAGCGTTCGATTAATCCAATCAAACTACAAACAGTCAACCAGTTCTCAAGTTGTGTACAAATTGATGGAACGTGGTATTCATACAAGTAACCAATCCGTGAAGTTTTTCGAGTGGTTGGAAAACTATGCGCGTTGGAAGATCTTTGTTTAGGGTTTTAAGAACCAATAACAGAGTGACATCATCTGGCAATAATGGCCCCTTCACGTGGAGATGGAGGAACTTTCATTTAATGGACGTATACAATTGAGGGCCATGACCTATGGGGCCATTAATTGTAGAACAGAGGCATGCAAACTACCATTCAAACATAAAAAAAATAAAATCTTCCAGAAACAAAATAAGCATCCCTCTTTAATTCTGTTTCTTCTATTTTGAGTCGGTCCAAAGACAATGATTGTTTTTATTTATTTATTTAAATTTTTTTTTTTTTAAATACAGCAATACCAAACTAACCTTTAATACCAAATACATCGGTTTCAACTTTCATGTCTTTTTTTTTTCCCTACTTTTTCTTGTAGTTCACTACTTTATTTCTCTTATTACCAGCGATATTAGTATTATTATTCAAAGCTAGCAACTAGCATTCATGCACGCGCTCATGCGCATGCTGAAGGCATTTTTTGAATCATGGCGTGCTACGCGTAACTTACATATTTTAAATTTATTTATATGAGTACATTGACAAAAGGAAATTCAAATATTTGAAGTAAATGAATAATTTTAGATCATGCTAGAAAAAAAACCCCTCATAAACCAATTAAAGCAACTTAATTCATATGATAAAATCGATGTCTATAGAATTTAGATTAAGAATAGAGAAAATAATATTTAATAAACAATTGATTGAATCACATTATTGCTAGCCCATTGTGAGTCTAAGCCCATCCTCTCTCCCTTAGTGTAGATAATATATTTTGTTTAAAAAAAACAATCATTTGACAATTAATTTAATCACATTATTATCCACGTACGAAATATCTTTTTTATAACCGGCATTACACGCCTCTTAATATGTTTCAAACGTGTTTAAAAATAGAGAAATTGAATCATAATATTGCCAGCCTATTGTGAGGTGATAATTATAAAAATAAAAAAAAATAAAAAAAAAACTGCACCAAAAAATTAATTATTAAAAAAAGCACTGTTAAAATTACAAAATTACTCTTGTATTATTTAATGCATTCTTTTTTGCTACTTTTGATTTTTTTTGGCTGAGGGGCGTTTTGGCCATATTGTTTTTTGTTGAAGCCGTGACCCCAAAGTGGGGCTCCGGCTTTATATATAGATAGATAGATATTAATATTGCCATGAAGAGGGAAGCGTTTGAATCGGAATACACAAGTCAAAATGAAGAAAACCTATCCAACCAGGAGGCAATCCACTTTCAAAGCTCACTCTTATTTTCAACCAGCCCGCATTGTGTCATGTTTGTTTGTTTGTTTCACAACAACTTTTTGGGCCGGGCTTAAGTTTTTTGTGGGGTAGACATAGGCCATTTAAGTATGCGTCATAAATGGAGATTTTTGGGGTATAAACTTAAACTTACATTTGAATTGGTCCCAAAACTTGAAAACCAATTTATCTATGCATGCAAGTGGCCATTTTCAACTGTGATGGAAATGTGTTGTGCCATTGTATGACGATGTGAGTTTGAACTCCATCAGTGACTAATCTAACATCTAACTTGCTAATGCTATTGCTTGACTCGAAAAAAAAAAAAAAAAAAAAAAAAAACTTATCTATGCATGAGATTCCACTGTAACAATACTCCCATAATTACAAACTGCCACACATTTAAACTTCTCCACATGCCAAAGAGAGCAGCATTATACTAAGAAGGACTACGTATCCATAAAAAAATTAGCATAAAATAAGTGATTCAAAACCCGTTTCAACTCGTTCCAAATTTCCGAGTAATAAACATGTCCCGTGCATAAAAGAAACCCTGCTCTCGAAACTACCAAAAATTTTAATTGGTGATCTGATAGAAATTTTCAAACAGTAAAATTGAAGCTTTATACGAGTAATCTCTAGTTTTTCCAAAGATGTAGGGATATTATTACAAGACTTATATGGGACTCCATTTTACTTAAACCATGGAAGCCGTTTCTATAGCAGTATCTGTAAGCCTACATGTCTCTTCGACATCCGTCTCATCAGGTGGATCCTCCATCGGCATATCCTGGGGACAGAAGAAGATTTCGGTGGCATGTGCAAGTCTTCGACTTCACCTTCAAGCATCTCCACAACTTTTCTCATAGAAGGGCGATCTGCCGGCTTCAATTGTATGCACCACAGTGCAACCATGATCATCTTCTTTGCTACTTTCTTATCAATTTCACAGGCATTCTCAATTTCAATGCTCAATCCTTTTTCTAGTTGATCATAAATCCAAAAGGGAAGTATATATTTTGCTTGTATTTTCTGCATGAGCATGCATTCAAGTTCGTTCTATGTCCTGTCATTTCCTATAACAACATCCCCAAAGCCATGTATCCCATTGTGCTCCTTGCAGCGGTAACAGAAATGGTGGTGTGATCTTTAGGGTAAAGTCTTACAAACCCCAAAGTTGGAGATTTTTGAAGTGAAGTTTTCAAGTAGAATATTCAAAGTGCAGAATCTGCATATCACAGCACTGATGTAGATATGCTTGAGGAATGCCGGTTGAAAAACTAAATTCCATATGATGAGTAGGTCAATGCTTTGGTAAGCAATTAGATGTACTGTTTTTTTAGGCTGGACTGATTAACTATAGTTTACTAAAGTTTTTTGAAAATTTCTTACATAAAATTACTCTCTCTATTCTAATTACTCTTAAGAATTTAATCGTTCCCTTGGTTATCAACAACCACGGGCTAAGAGTTATGACATGCCATGTTCCTAATCTGAGTTGTGAAATGCCATTTTCCTTTTAGAAGATATTTATATGGATGTTCAAAACGTATATTTAGCTGTGCAGGAAAAGACTAGTTTCCCATTTTTTCTTTATGGAAATCCAAGTACTTCAGATTTTGATGGAGCAATTGTCGATTATATTATCTTCAGAATGCATAACTAGGTTTCATGCATCTCTAAGCTAGCTGTATTTTTGGATCCTGTTGAACCCTTATAGATTGCAAAAGTAATGATTACAAACGGAAAGCTTCTGTCTGAAAGTTCAACATCGACAGTCACTGATGAACTAAAGAAGGAAAGCAGGATGCTTTAGGTAGACAATGTTACTGCACTTGTTGCAAGTAACAAGGGAGGCAATTATACTATATTCAATGGTGGATTAATGTCGTTGCCAACTGCAGTTTGGAGATCTTCAGCTCGAGCTAATATCAGATAAAGCCACCATAGGGGTCGTAATCAGCTTTGCTTTTGGGTAATATACTTGCCTGTAACAACCTTACTTCTTTTTCGTGGGAGCTAGCTCAGGGCATCCAAAACATCCCGGAGAGTTCATTGCAGTATGCAAATGACAATGCTTTGATGCTGGCTAAGGTGCTCGAAAATAATCCGGCCCATACTTGTGGCCCTTTTTTTCTATTTAAACCTAGTGCCGCATACTAACATATGAAAATCTCTGAATGCAGTCTTTGAGGGGCGCTCTGCTTACTGTCTGCTATTCATCAGCGTTATTGTCTGCTTTTACTACTGTCGGACTTCTCTTACTCGGAAGACAACTAAAGTCACCAAACGAGAAGTGAGCTTCCTCGTGTCCTGTCTCCCTCGGTTTTGCTTTTGCCTCTCTCTGTATATGCAGAAGTCGATCGATGTATTTTATAATAGAATTGCCCGATATAAGTGGAATTAAATGTTGCTCAATAACAATCTCAAGAAGTGCATAAGAAGATTTTTTGTTAACAAAACAACTGTATCATGTAATTAACTCAGAATAATGTACAAGGTTGAGACCTCTTCTTTTGTGTTAATGCTGATTGTTGTTTACTTTTAAGAATCCGGATCCTCTTTGTGAGGATCCTAGAAATTTATGAATTGTGTCCGTTTATCGTACATCGTGCAGTCAGAAATCATTTTAAATATTTTTATTTAAAATTAAACACAAACTGTACTTAACAAAAAATGATCGCACGATATACGATAAATGAACACGATTCACGGATTCCCAGGATCATCACCAAAAGGGTCTAGAGAAGATCCTGTTGGTACTTGTACATCGTTTTGGGAATTATGTACCGGTTTATCGAAAAAAAATTGACCGATTTAAGCTATTGTTCTTAGATTGCAACAATTAGTAAACTACAACATGACGATAGAAACTAGAAGGACCGAAGTCGAACTTGGGCCAGACTACAGGGAGCAAGATTTTCGATGCAAATGACACCCAACCCATAAGAAGACCAGAAAGCAAAACGATACTGGAAGTTGTTGCATAGATAAAAAAGGCATTTTGAGCCCTACAAACATATTTCACATGGTGCATCACTGAGTGTGGCTGGCTTGGAAGGCTCAAGTTAACGTCGTTTACCAGATTGGTTTACTCAGTGTGAATGGCTTAGAAGGCTTAACGTCAACTTGTTTACCATATCGGTTTACGGTTTTGAGCATAAGCAGGCATCTGGCGAAAGGTTGTTATCATCAAGTCAATTCTCTTAAGCATGGAGATTAAGTCAATGCTAACCCTAAATGTATATCTCACTGTTGCTAACTAATTAATTGATAAAAAATGAGGCCACCAGTAAGTACAATTAAGCCCAAATTAAACGCACGTTGAGGAGAAAGCAAAAACAAACCAGTATCTTTCCATCCGCCAGCCACGAATGACGACGGAGGTTATTCAAAGAAAGACTCACATGACTTATGAACAGACAGGTATTAGTTAAGCAACCACCGTGGATGACTCGACGACGTCCGTAGTAATTAAAACTAATTATGTGGCGACCTGTTAGTGCATGAATTTTCTAGTAGACTTTATACACATATATAATCTTGAATACAAGTCCCACTTCGGAGAATTAAGAAAATATATAAGTGCATGGTTTATTTCTAATTACACTCAAGTTTTCTGTGATAAAACTTAGCACTTAGAAAGGTGGCTAAGTTGATACACTATCATTGTAGTTATGAGTGGGCCATTGACTCATCTCTATGAATGTCTGACATGGTATCCAGTGAGTTTGATTGTGGGTCTTGTGGGTCTGTGCCATGCCGGAGTTATCAAGTTTATTCATAACATTGTTCGTGTTGTGCCCAAGTTACTGAGTGTAATGTAACACCATGTTTCTGTGCTTAATGTCTGATGTGGAATTGATTGCACATGTCGCCCATATATGCATGGTCCCAAATGAGAAAGCGTGTTGAATATAAGTCTTACATAAAAGATTGAGAAAATAAAGTACAATATGTAAGTGTATGGTTCCACTTTTTAATTACACCAAAATTTTTTATAATAAAACTCAACACTTAACAATAAGTAGTTAGGACTTAAAACATAACAATAAGTGACTAAAAATGAATTGACCCGTCTCTTCGAATATCTAACAATTAATATGTGTGTTTGTTTATAAAAAATATCAAGGCGTTCTTGAGAGCATTAATGCTGTCATAAAATAATGAGGCAATACCTGCCGGTGTTTTTGGTTAATGCAACGTCCTAATCATTGCTAACGTAGTCTATGACATATGTTGAATAAGAGCTAATAAAACTAAAATTATTCCCAGACGATTATTCTGTTGGTTTAGATGACTCCAGCTTTATTGAGACGTCAAACAACTTATCTCTTCAGTTTGCATAAGGTTGTCATTTGCCATATAATTTTAGTTTTCAATATATCTAAAACATCTTCACTTGGTGTTATTGATTGCACGCTTCAGTTTTTAGGTGAATGCTTGTTTTGGATGTAGGGGTTGAGAGCTATCTATTTTGCCACTACTTTGCTGCTCCAGAATTTTTATCCGATTAAAGATGTTTGTTTACTCAGTTACTATGGTGTTGATTTTGCACAAGTTTAATTCAAATCCCACTCCATTACATTAGTACTTTACGATCAGTTGAGAGCCGTGATAATATACTCGGGAAAATGGCGAAAGAAAACAACTAAATAGAAAAGGTTATGGATTGAGGACCTGAAAATCACACATGGATGGAAGTAGCCTATGGACTACACCCAACAGATTATCATTGTTATGGATTGCAATTCACATGTCTCTTTAATATTACTTCATTCTAATTGTAACACGTGAACTCATACACTATATGTCTTGTATTTTTGTATTTCTAAAAGAAAAGAAAATTTAGGACCACTCCTATATTTAGTATCATAATCAAACCAAATAAGTGTAGCTAGTTGCTTACTTGATCGATCCCTTCATCCGGAGGAACGTCTTTGATCGATATAAAGTAATGCAAAGTTTGTCAACCGGCCGGTGACAACGAGAGAGATAGTGATTTAATACTGACAATTATTCATACTGCAACTTGTAGTATACTAAAATTAAAATGTTGTTTGTTTTTAATGAAACTTGTAGTTGTCTAGGTGTTATTTTAATTTACTAAATTTAAAATAGTCCGATCACTAAGTCGCCTCATCTTAGTTTATGTATGTATCTTCTTAAACTTTTGATTAAATAAACTACAAAATTGAAATGATGTTGTTGTTGTTGTTTTTATAGATATAACTTGTAGTTGTCTAGGTGTATTTCTTTTTTTTAATTTACTAAACTTAAAATAGTCCAAGTCGCCACATCTTAGTTTATGTATGTATCTTCTTGAACTTTCCATTAAATAAACTACAAAATTATTTTTTAATTTTTTTAATTTTTATAAAACTTGTAGTTGTCTTGATGTTTTTTTTTTAATTTACTAAATTTAAAATAGTTGGATCTCCAAGTCACCACATCTTAGTTTATGTATATAATTTTTTTTTTTTTTTTTTTTTTTAGAAAACCTCGATGGTACAAGAGGAATTTTATTGATATAGAAAAAAAAAAAAGGGTACATCTAGTTAGGGGGACATAAACCTAACCCCTCATAATACAAGAAAAAATGATAAAAAAATACATGAAAAGAAAAAAAAAAGAAGGGGGGGGGGGGGCATAAACCTTACCATTCTTGAGACAAAAACAGTAAAGATACAAGGAAAAGAGGAGGGGACATGAAACTTAACCCCTCTAAGGCTGAACCTAAAGGTCTAAACCTACAAAACAAAACAAACAACATCACAAGGTTAAGAAAAAAAAAAGTGAGACAAACATATATGTCGAGATGCACATTAATTGAGAAGCGGAAGCTAGGCAAGCCAACATAGTCTGAAAACAAAGCAGCACAAACCGTCATTTGAGGGGAATCATGCCATACCAAAGTTGGAGAAGACAAACCCATATTAGCAAAATTGTCTGCAACTACACTTCCTTCGCAATATATGTGAGAGGCATAGAAAGTCATCTTCCAAATGCGGTCTAAACAAATAGACCATTGCGTACGAAAAGGCCAAGAAGGATCAAAATCAGTCAATTAAAGGGCAAAAGTAACACTAGAAGAATCACTTTCCAGCCAAAGACAATGCCAAACTTTTGATTAATAAAACTATAAACACAAAATGTTGTTTTTTTATTTATAAAACTTGTAATTGTCTTAGTGTTTTTTTTTAATTTACTAAATTTAAAATAGTCAGATCTCCAAGTCGCCACATCTTAGTTTGTTGTATATACCTTCTTAAACTTTTGATCAATAAAATGACTAGAATTATTTCACCAATTATCGTGCCTAACTGATGTTGAGAATCAATGTTAGGTATGGTTGAGTGGAAAAAATTAGGTGAAATTAATGGGTTTTGTGTGGTAGCAAATAATCTTAGTTTAATTAAGTGTGTGGTGTAGCTTTCATTTGGTTTGCTATAAATACCTAAGTCCCCAAGCATTGTAGATCATCCAAGGAAAAACAAAGCCTAGAGCTAAATAAGAAAAGCTTTGCTAATTAGTTTGTTTTGAGAGCTTT